>NC_058414.1:84403411-84543340 GCF_002201575.2 Neomonachus schauinslandi
AAAGAAAGAAAGAAAGAAAGAAAGAAAGAAAGAAAGAAAGAAAGAAAGGAAGAAAGAAAGGAAGAAAGAAAGAAAGAAAGGTCATTAGAATGAGAAGTCCTGAAAAAGGCTTCTGATTTTGCATGTCAACGGCGCAGTATCAAAGTAAAATAGACCTTACTTCTGATAGTGGATTTTTAAGCATAATCATAGAAGTCAGCTCAGCAGCACAGAAGATCAAAACTGAAAATAAGAAGGGACATCATGTGTAACTTGAAGAGAACATACCAGACCTCTCTGTGGTTTTTTGAGACCCTCTCATTATAGCCAGCTTGAAAAATTCCCCACAACTAGGAAAGAACCTGCAAGCCCAAGCAACATAATGATGTCTTCTCCTCAGCTAACAGGAAAGAACACAGCTGTGAGGGAAACTCTGAGTATCCTAGAAATGTACTCTATCCTTATTGCAAACTGCTATCACAGAACTGAAGAATTTGGGGGTTGAACAAAGGCCCTCAGGTAAAGCTATTCCAGGGACCCAGACACCCAGAGAGCTTGCCCAGGCTCACTCAGTAATGCTGGATTTAAAGACAAACCCCTCGAGCACAGTTACGGTTTCCTTGTTATGTCTTTTTTTTTTTTTTTAAAGATTTATTTCTTCATTTGAGAGAGAGAGGGAGAGCGGGAAGGGCAGAGGGAGAGGGAGAGAGAGAATCCCAAGCCGACTCCATGCTGAGCGTGGAGCCCGATGCAGGGCTCGATCTCATGACCCTGAGATCACGACCTGAGCTGAAACCAACTGTCAGATGGCGCCAACCAGGTGCCCCTGTTATGTCTTATTTTCTAAAGGGCACTTTATTAAAGCTAAGAAGAACAGCATAATTGGAATGCTCTTTCTGTAAGTAATTTTATTAAGTCTGTTCAAAAAATATTTTTTTATTTTTTTTTATTTTAAAAAAATTATTAACATATAATGTATTATTTGTTTTCAGGGGTACAGGTCTTATAATTCATCAGTCTTACACAATACACAGCACTCCCCACAACACATACCCTCCCCAGTGACCATCACCCAGCCACTCCATCCCCTCCACCTCCCTCCACCCCCCTCCACTCCAGCAACAAAAAATATTTATTGAGTACATAGTACATCCTGTATACTATATACAAGGCACTGGGCTAGGTGCTGGATGGTGAGCAGGATGTCCTCACCCTTCCTGCATCACACTAGCAATTATGATTTAAAGGAGGCATAGGGGGCTATTGGTACACACAGAGGGGGCTCCGATCTGGTCTACAGGAATGGAAATCTATAAGAAGTGATACTTTCAATAACAGACGTTATGATGTCATTGTAGCAAGCTTGATTGATTACTACTATGGGTCAGACAGTTTTAGGCACTTTCCATGAACAGATTAACTTTCACTACAGTCTTACAGAGCAGGATTTTAAAGGTAAGAAAACCGAGGCAGGGAGTGGTCACAGAACTATCCCACAGCTGGGTCAGACCCCACCGAACACTTATTCAAAATCTGCTTTGAGGAAAACCCAATCTAAGACGAGAAAATGATACAACTTAGATCAAAACATTCAGCAAAGAGAGGAGCTGCTCTGAGTAAGAGAAGTAGGGCAAACAGAGCAGGAGAACTACAGGGGGGAGAGGCTCGGGCTGGGAGGCAAGGACAGGAGAGTGGGGCAAGGGTGGAGGATCAGGAGCGGTAGGAAGCCTGTCATCAGGAACTTTGGAGGGTGGAGGGACTGAAATCCAGTGCGAGTTTTCGTTAAGTTCTGCTGTGTGGGGTGGAACGTACTCTCTTCTCCATCTCTGCCTGAATTCTAGTGCTTTGATGACTTCTTTATGCATGGGGTGAGAACACAAACCCCACAGAGGCCCCAGTCGATTTGGGGACAAGAGATTACAGAGATGGGTAAGAGTTCAGGTGGAGAAGTGACACGATGTGGATGCTTTTTAGAAGCATCACTCTGGATGCAGTCAGGGAGATGCATGCATGCGGAACGGGCTGGGGGAGACCAGCGACAGCAGGGAGAGGGGTGCTAATAAGGCAGTAGCTGTGGTAGGTGATGAAAACCGGCAGGGACACACTGGAAACAAGCAGAGAACTAGACCAGATTTGGTTTCTTTGTAGATTTGGAAGGCGAGGAGAGAGAAGGGTCAGTAAGTCACAGGTTTCAAGCCTGGGTAACTTGGATCAGTTTGGAATCTGCTGGATATGAGGTGCTAGCAACATATCAAAGTGGAGAGGTGCCTGGGTGGCTCAGTTGGTTAAGCATCTGCCTTCAGTTCAGGTCATGATCCCAGGGTCCTGGGATCAAGCCCCCCATCGGGCTCCCTGCTCCAAAGGGAGTCTGCTTCTCCCTCTCCCTCTGCCCCTCCCCCCGATCATGCTCACTCTCTCTCTCAAGTAAATAAATCAAATCTTTATTAAAAAAAAGATATCAACGTGGAAATGTCCAGTTGGCATCTGAATACAAAGCATGGAGCTTGGAGATGGAGAGGAAGAACCTGCAAAGAAGAATGAGGAGAACAATCCGAAGGGGCAGGGCAGGGTCTAGAAGGCCAGAGGAGAGGACATCACTGCTGTGACGTCATGCATGGAAGCTAAGAATCCAGACATACCTGATCCATGTGGCAACAGCAGGATAGGAAGGCGACCACTGGCTTTGGCCAGAGAGTATCAGTTTGGTCACAGGTACAAAAGCCAGCCTGGAGTAGCCCGAGGAGGGGGCAGGAATGAGGAAGTGGAGGCAACAAATACGGGCAATTCTTCCAAGGAATCTGGCCCTGGCAGAAGTGAATGGAGGGAGGACCAAAAGGCAAGGCAACACTGAAGGTGTGTGTGTGTGTGTGTGTGTGTGTGTGTGTGTGTGTGTGTGTGTGTGTGTGCGCGCGCGCGCACACGTGCATTTAGTTAGTACGCCATGCATAGGTTTAAATCCTCATCAGGAGAAGCAAATGGCAGGTATCAAGTCAGAGAGAACATCTCTGAGAAGGTGAGGGAGGCTGGGGCCGGGATCCAGGGCCATGGGCCTGAGGAAGGACTCCTCTTCCACGTTCTGCTTGCTGAACAAGCAGAACAAGGCAGGCACAGATGAAGTGTACGGACGGGGCAAGAACCTGAGTGAGCTCGCCTCCGGCTTCTTTTTCCTCTGTGACACGTAATTGCAGCTACAGAGGAAAGGGAGTGGGGCGAAGGAGTAAACAAGTAGTGTGTGCAGGAGAGAGGGCTGGGATGGCAGGGAGGAAAGGTGACTTCGTAGAATGCGTTTCTCCCATATGTCAAATCAGGCTTTGTGCAGGTACTCTGTGCACCCGTGGCATTTACCAAACAACACCGAGAACATAAACAAAAACTCGAAGACTTTGAGCAGACCTCATGAGAAGTCTCATCTTCAATGTTGTCAGATCCAGTAAGTCAGCTGTAATAATATCAATTTTCCTCAGGCCTTAACCACATATGTATGACAAAGACAAATACTTCACATAGACTATGATGGCCATCCTGTGACAATGTGTAGAAAGCTCATACTTCATTCTATGGGCAAACCTGGTTTGTATGAGTAACCAAAACGTCGTATTTCACCTGGAATTACATCATCGACAGTGCATTAGCAACCTTCGCGTTTGGCCTGACCTGGATTTTGCTTTTGGGTATGTACACACAGGATGATAGTGAGGTCGGACACTTCCCTCCTTCCAAAATCGTGTGGAGAAGACGAGTGGGCAAAAAGGCCTGTTGCAGCCACTTCTCCCAGACTCAGCTCTAGTTCTGGCTCTGGCCAGGAAATCGCTAGAGAAAGCAAAAATGGGCCAGGAGCTGAGTACAACTGTACAAGTCCAAACACAGGCTAGAGAAGGTGGTAGGTATTTCGAGTGAGTGGATTTTTTTACTTGAGTTAACTAAGCAAAGCAGGAGAGGAAGACATGAGCTTAAAAGAGTATCTTTCCTTGTAAAATCTTTTTACAGAGACAAAAGCAATTCTAGTAATTAGCATGAAGTGCCTCTTGTATTTTCGGGCATGTATCTCCCATGGAGCTCAAAAGAAAATCCTTTAGTTCTACACTCTTTTGCGGGAGAATGGGAATTAAAAGTAAAATCTGACCAATTCAACCAACTAGGAAGTCTCCTGTGAATAGCGAGACACCTGAATCATAGGATACTGTAATATACTTTTGCTTTCTGGTTTTTCTTTCTAAAAAAATTTCCTATTTGCGTATGTTTTTATTATGAAAGTAATACAATGTTACTACTGGCCAAAAGTTACACATAGTGCTTACTATGACCCAGCACAGCTCTAAACCTTCAAACACTCTTATTCTCCGGGTTTTAGGGCAAAGCACAGAGGTGTAAGTCCTTTGCCTGTTAGGGACTAGGAGAGCTGGTATCCCAACCCGGACAGGCCAGCATCAGAGTCCTGTGCTCAACCACTGCACTACAGTGCCATACCATGAAAACACGAAGTTAAAATTGTAACATTCAGGGTGTCAAAAAGAGATTATCACCATTTATTTTACCTTTCTAATAGAATAACTGGTATGTTTCCTATTCATCCTTTGGTTTTCAAATTAAGGAATCTTTTAAAAGAAAATAGTTTTTTACTATATTCAAGCAAAAATACTATGTAAAACTGTTTACCAAAAACCTTTCCAAGTAGAGATTCTACTCATACGCAAGATTTGTTTCAAGTCAGCATATCTATTTTTGCATACAATGTGCACAAGTTATTAAAACAAATTTTTCTTCACAAGCTTCTTTACATTATGAAAAATTTCCTTTTTAAGAGTAATATTTTTTAGGGGCACCTGGGTGGCTCAGTCGGTTAAGCATCTGCCTTCAGCTCAGGTCATGACTCCAGAGTCCTGGGATGGAGCCCCACATCGGGTTCCCTGCTCAGTGGGGAATCTGCTTCTCCCTCTCCTTCTGCTCCTCCCCCTGGCTCATGCTCTCACTCTCTCTCTAATAAAATATTTTTTTTAAAGTAATATTTTTTAGTCTGACCTACACTTAATTATAATGAGTTCCAAATCAGTCATGTTGAATCCATGCATATCCAGTTTTCAAATAAGAACGATTACTGTTTAGTTCTCTGTGAAGTTGCCTGCAGGCTGAGGCTGGATCTCACACATTTGATGGTATTATTTCTTTGCAGATAAGAGCACTATATTTAATGTGGGAACGCTGGAACTTCAGCCTCAGCTGGGTTAGCAAGCAAAAAAATGGCCCCCATATAGCATCTGTCATTTTGACATTTTGATGCAAATGTTCAATTAAATAGAAGTCCAAGACGGCCAGCCACTTGACGCTTATTAAAGTTGACCAATATGAACTCATTTCCTAGACTTAAGTGCATGCCACGTGTGGTCTAAACAAACATTCTTCAGTTTCCTCTGAAATAGACCAACACATATATGGACAACTGACTTCAACAAAGGTGCCATAACAATTCAATGAGTAAAGGAAATTTCTTCTCAACAAATCATACTAGAACAACCGGGGAAACACGAAAAAAAAAAAATGAACCTTCACCTCTACCTTACCCAATACACAAAAATTAATCTGTGATGGTTCATAGACCAAAGCACAAAAGTTTAAAATATAAGGTCTCTACAAGAAAACACAGCAGGATATCTTCACAACCTTGGGAAGGCAGATTACTTAGAAGACAATAAGTACTGATAATATAGAGGGAAACTTTGGTTAATTATGTGACTTCAGAATTAAAATCATCTGCTCATCAGGGGCACTTGGGTAACTCAGTTGGTTAAGCATCCGACTCTTGATTTTGGCTCAGGTCAGGATCTCAGGGTCCTGGGATCAAGCCCTGCATTGGGCTCCCTGCTCAGCAGGGAGTCTGCTTCTCTCCCTCTGCCCCTCCCCCATGCTCTCGCTCTCTCTCTTTCTTAAATAGATAAATCTTAAAAAAAAAAATCTTCTGCTCATCAAAAGACATTTTTAAGAAAATGAAAGGTAAGCCACAGACTGGAAGAATATATTTGCACTACAATTTTCTGAGATATCTGTATCTGTATAGATACAAAGATCGCCATATATATATATATATATATATATATATATGTATATATATATAAATCTCTTATGAATCAGTAACAATAAGACAAACAGTAAGTATAAAAATGACCCCCTCAAAAATTAAAAATGGGTAAAATATGAAACAGATACTCCAAAAAGGAAGATCTACAAATGTCCAATAAGAACATGTTAGTCATCAAGGAAATATAAATTAAAAATCACAATGAGAAATCACTTCATATCCAGAAGAAAGGCTAAAATCAGAAAAACCAACAACATACAAATGCTGAGAAGGAATTGGAGCACCTGAAATGCTCATCTACTTCTGGCTGGGGCGTAAAATGGTACAATTACTTTGGAAAACTGCTTGGAAGTTTCTCATGAAAATAAACATACACATCTGGTACGGCCCAGCAATTAAGCCTAAATCTCAAACAGGATGTGAGTGAGAGAGAATGCACTCACAGCAACTTAACACCCATAACAGCCAAAAAGATGAAAGCAACTCAAATGTCTGTCAAGAGGAAAATGGAGTGACAAATTGGGTGTATTCATGTAACAGAATGCCACCCAGCAGTAAAGGAAGAATGAACACTCATACACAACAGAGAACTGGGGTGAAAGGCCAAACTTGAAAGAGTACATGCTCTATGATCCCGTCTATATGATCGTCAAGAACAGGAAAAAAGTGGGGGCGCCTGAGTGGCTCAGTCGGTTAGGTGTCTGCCTTCAGCTCATGTCATGGTCCTGGGGTTCTGGGATTGAGCCCCACGTCGGGCTCCCTGCTTGGTGGGGAGTCTGCTTCTCCCTCGCCCTCTGCCCCTCCCCCTGCTCATGCCCTCTCTCTCTCACTTGCTCTCTTTCTCTCAAGTAAATAAATAGAATCTTTAAAAAAAAATACAGGAAAAAAGAATTCTATAGTGACAGAAATCAGAAAGCATTTGCCAGGGATGGAGAGTGCCTGGATGGGGGCATGAGAGAACCTGGATGGTGGAAATGTTCTATATGTTAACTGTGGTTTGGTTACGTGAGTATATTTGACATAGTTGTTTCACCACGTGTAAATTTTACATCTATTAAAAAGGAGGGCTGGGGGCACCTGTTTGGCGCAGTCAGTTAAGCATCCAACTGTTGATTTCAGCTGAAGTCATGATCTCGGGGTCATGAAATTGAGCCCTGTGTCGGGCTCCACACTCAGCATGGAGCCTGCTTAAGGTTCTCTCTCTCTCCCTCTCCCTCTGCTCTAACACCACTTCCCTCTCTCACTCAAAAAAAGGGGGAGGGAGGGCAGATAGGCCTCCC
Organism: Neomonachus schauinslandi; assembly: GCF_002201575.2. Lineage (NCBI taxonomy): Eukaryota > Metazoa > Chordata > Mammalia > Carnivora > Phocidae > Neomonachus > Neomonachus schauinslandi. The sequence continues at coordinate 84,410,744 of NC_058414.1, forward strand.
TAAATGTCATCTTATCCCCAAGTCCTCCTGAAGAATGTGTTTTGATTTGCACCCCTTGGCCCCACCAAAGGGAAACCGTATCTGAACTACTTTCAGTAACAGACAACCAGTTTGACAACTATCACGGCTGTCTCATTTCTTTGGGACTACCTATACAAGGTATTGTCTCCAAATGAAAAGAAGGAACTTGCTGGGTTTCCTCTCATCCAACAGTAACAGTCAATCAATATTCCAGATTTCAGAACCAGTGCAAGAGTGTTCTAAAAGCTCACAGATTGTCCTTTTCAGACTCATCAGTTTTCAATATACAACTGATAACCTGTATTCAACACATTCCTCACCTCCAGCAGGTTATAGGGGATAGATGGAAGAAAGTGAATTGGGGAAGGAAGGTACCTAGAACAGGCTGATGATACTCGTTCTAGCCAATACCAGAAATAAAACTACAAGCATGTCCTGCTTGCCTGGGAGCTCAGGACATATCAGTATTCTCTGTATCTGCTTCCAGGGGCATGGCCTCAGAGGGCCTGCTCTTGGATTCAGAAGTGTCCAAAAGGCTCTAAGCTGGTAAACACCTTAAAGGAAACAGAAGTCAAAACACCAGAGCACCTTTATAATCTTCAGTTGCCTCTATGCCACTACACACAGAATAATTAATATCCAACTGTACTACTTTGCAAATTCTAGAGATAGATTTGGGGCTCCTGGTACTATACAGAGATCAGACAGGCCTGAGAAGATTCTGCTTTAGGTTCAGTTATGTTGGGGTCCCTAACTATGGAAGACCTCTGGGGAAGATCTCCAGGGATTTTTCACAAGAAAATGGCTATTTTTTTCCAAGTAAAATGAGGGAATGATAAGATTGGAAATCTCAATTCAGAATTTCTTCTAAGACACAAATGGATACCACTTGTGTCAGGGAAGTTAAAGGACTAATTAGCTAACATCTAATTTTTTCCATCTGCATCTACTATGCATTTTCAGAAACTACACAACAAATACAAGAAAGGAATGATCAATAAGAATTTGGAACTTTTTTCCCACGAAGGGAATGAGAAGGAAGAATATGAGATGCTTCTTACAAGAAAGGAGAGAAGTAGTGTGAGGGTCTATCCCCTAAGGAATATAAGCTCTGGAAATGAAGTAATAGGAGGTTCTCTCTGGAACTCTTATGCCAAAGGGCAGAGAAGAAATTTAAAAGTAAGCATACCCACACAATTTATACTTGTCTTAAGATCAGGAACAACTGATCTTAATTTATATTTATAGATTCTTAAATTATGATTTATAGATTTTTTTTAATGACCAAGTTGGATGTTTTACAAGATGCATCTTTTCTTCTAGCAACAAAGCTAGAAGAGCCTGAGAGGACTCTGTGATTAATGGTGATTGCCTCCGTGGCAGGAAAGCGTTATCGGTGTAATAACATCAGCTCATTGTTCCTTCCCGGCCAAATTTTTCGGGATTAGCCTCCCCAAACCCCCAATACCCATGCAGTTCTTGTGCCCCCATCATATCTTTCCCCGGGCTGATTTAATTCTTCAGATATACTTCTGACAAATCGACAAATCCAAGAACTGCCCATTTATTAGGGACTGAACGTTTGTGTCCGCCCCAAAATCCGTAAGTTGAAATACTAATCTGATGGTATGAGGAGGGGGGGGCCTCTGGGACGTGATTAGGCCATGAGGGTGAAGCCCTGCAGAATGGGGTGAATGTGCTTATAAAGGAGACTCCAGAGCTCCCTTGCCCCTTCCACCACATGAGGACACAGCAAGAAGACAGCTGTCTATGAACTAGCCTCCAGAACAGTAAGGAGGAATACATTTCTGTTGTCTGTAAACCACCCAGTCTATGGCACTTTGTTACAGTAACCTAAGCTAAGATGCCATTTCAAAATGGTGGTGGTCAGGGCACATGAAAGAGCCCACTGCAGTTATTAAAAAAAAAGAATATACACCCACAACAATAAAAACACTACCAACCAGGGGTCTGAGAGATTTCAACAAATGTCTGGAAGCCAGAAGTACTGACTGGTAAAGCTGAGGAGAGGCAGCTTACAGCCCCAAAAGTTCTCTAAGAGGGTTGTTGCTAAGGAGGGGGATAATGGACTTGCCCAGTGAAACCCCAAAGAGGCTCTAGACTGAGAAAAAGCAAGTACAGTGTGGGACAGAAATGACAAGAATGGCAGAAAGGAAAAGTCCAGTATCAACAATTGTTCCTTCCATGCGTTAACTCCGGTCTTTATCAGAAATAAAACTGACAGGCCCCTAGGCAAAAACTAAAAATTAAAAATTAATTCTCTAAAGAAACTAAACAAAATGTCTGGTGAGGACTAACAGTTAGTGTGGTTCTGAGAACCCCAAAGCCAGGCCCTCTGCACCCAGCCACTTGGTGGTATCCCAACACGAGGGTGGGCTCGATGCCACCAGATGGGAGGCTGCCCATGGCAAGGTGCACCCACATGCACAGAGCCCCAGTGAGCCTTCATGTCACCTCAGCTTTACACGAATGAAGAGGCAAAAACAGAAATACAGCTAAAGAAAGCCCGCAGTGTGGAAACGGAAAACTAAGATAAACAACAGAAGGACCCTGGAAGAAACAGAAAGTTCAAGGGAGCAAAGCCACTTCAGAAACAGCTTTTGTTAGTGTCCCTAGAAATATTTAAGAAGCAATAATTACATCCGTTTAACAAGAAAAGCAACACAACAAAATACCACAAGAAATAACAATCCAAGAGAAAGATCTACCGAATTAAAATCGTGGCCCCACAAAGTCTGAGCGAACAGCGTGGGCATGCGCCTGGATAACCGTGACCTCACAGCTGTGATTGCAAGGATTTAATTCTACCACACTGACAATACCTTACCTAAGATGGGCTCTATTCACAGCACAGTCATAAGTTAACATTGCAGGCAGAGAACATGTCCATGGTAAGGAGACAGGAAAACCAAGACCCATGGTTCAAGAACACCTGAGTCTGTTTTTAACTCCTCTGCTAGGATGACTTGTGAGCTTCTCTCAATACCTGTCTGTCCTTTCCTACAGTAAGAGGGAAACCAAAGGTCGTATTTTCACAGTGACATAATGAAGACTCCTGGAAAGTTATTACTAACGAAGAACTAGCTTCATGTGAAGACTTCAAGATACTAAAACATATTAATGGGGTACATGTGCAATCTTCTCTAGGGAACTTCACAGAGAAGATAAACATCCCTCCCATCTGCGTGACTTGCATACTGTCCTTCCTGAAAGTAGAGAGAGGGAATGGAATATTGGTTCAAAACCCCACTAGTCCCAAAGCCCTGCTTTTAGAACCAAAAACTCTGTAGTGCCCTATTTACTATTCTGAAATAAAATTCATTGGTAAATAGTAACTAGGATACATATTATTTTTAAAACATCAATATAATACTCTAAATGTAATATAAAGAAGAAAGTAAAAGAAAGCCAATTTATAATAAAATACTGCATATTCAATACATAAATAATTTTTAGGTTCAATTAACTTTGTAATGAGACAAGATGCTTATAACTTACTTATAAGGAATAAGCTTGGATTACGAGGAGCCAAATCAGAAGCCTTCCATCTTAAAAGTACTGGAAAACAAAACAGGAGCAGTATGGGTGTACAACAGGATGAAAATGAGTATATTTTGTGTACATTAAAAGTATGCAAAAGTTATCTTGTGTTCTTATGTAAAATGGAGTTAGGTCTAGGCTCAGGTAATTATAAACTGATTTTTATATTCAAAATGGAAGTTGAAAGTCATGTGGCATACAGGACAATTCCTTCTGTCTTATGCACCATGGAACATCTAAAATCTTTGACTCCCACTCATTAAAAAAAAAAAGCCCTTCACTGTAGAACCAAACACCATCTCATTCCTACTATGTCCCCTAGGGGGCAGTACTGTTCCTGTTTCTCAGAACCCCAGGCTAGATAAGCTATGGGAGACTGCTTCTAGCTTTCATGTTCTATCACAATGAGAATCAAGTCCTGAAGGACAAATCAGCAATATATTTAAGAAATATATTAATTTACTATGGAAAATGACTATGAAGAAATTAATTTAGGTTAGGCGTATGCCATTAACTAGAGCCAGAGTCATCATTATTTCCTTTTCTTGAATTCAAGATAATTGGTTACTCCATATAGACTATATATAGAGTGACAAACTGTATCTTTGTGACATTTATTTACACGGCACAAAGTGATTCGGATTTTAGAATTTTTAACATTCAAATCTGGTTAATTAATAATAAAAAGGGAGTTTTTCATAGAACTCTACAATTCTCATTTCCTCAAAACAAGAATTAATGCGTTCTTTCACATGCGGTCATTACAGGAAAGGAAGGGGGAGAGCCATTTACTGTAAACGCTTTTCTGATGCAATTCTACCACCTCTTTCAAAGAGAGAATTCATCCAAGAAGCCTTAGTCACTTTTTCAAGAAAAATGCCACTGCACTGAATGTACACAGACTAAACCACATGCCTGAGCAAAGAAGCTGAGCGGATCCCACCACCAGAAAACATGGAGAGAGGAAAGGCAGGGTGGGGGGAGGAATCTCATGTCAGAACAGATTAAGCAGCGGATCTCAAAATTTGGCCTTTAGTACAGGGAAAAGTCTGACACACATATAACATCATTGTTTCATAAACCAAATGCAAACTGATCTCCCCCTGCCCAACTTTTAAAGCTACTTCCTAAAAATATAAGACTTCAGCTCTAAACCAGGAAGCTTGTGTAATTAGTATCTTAGCAACTATCGTTATTTCATTTAAAAAAATTTCATGCACGGAAAGAAAAACGGAATCCTCACTTTAAGATCTGAAAATGAAACTACATTTTGAAAGGGTGGCTTTCACATTAAAAGGATGATATACTGAGTAACATTATAAAGCAATTCAGAGGGGGAAAAACTTAAGACGAGTATTTCTGAGCTCTTCTCAAAGAGAGGACTAATTCTTCTAAAATCTCAAATCCACCCAAAGGAAAGAAAGGAATGATTTCTTCAATTTATCCTTACCTGAATCACCATTAATTCTTCTAACAGCCAGATGCACTTACTTGTTTCTATGGTGGAGTCAACGCTAAGCCCACAGCCAAGCAATCACCCAAAACGCAAAGCATTTGCTGCTGGAGCCTGAAAATCCCCTTGATGAATGAAACCGCACCTCGTAATATCCACGTTCTGAGCCAGCTATTGGCTGCAAGAAGGGAGCGCGTGTGGAAGTCTGATTTGCCCCCTCCAGGGCATGCCTCTCTTATATCCTATCTCAGAAAGACTACAGACACACAGCTCCTAACTGAGTCAAAACGAGAAAGGGTTCGTTTTTCAGTAGCATTCTCTCTAACACTACGGAAACCACGGGGAGAACAAACCACAGTGAGACTCCTTCACTAGGCAATGCCGATGAAAGAAAAAATTATTATGTCAACATTGGCAATTTACAAATCAATCTCAAACCACTGCCAATGTTCTTCGTGTTATATGACTGCCTACGAGTCATACATAGGTATAGGCATGGTGCACATTATTTTTAAGTCAAGAGTTCTGAGCCATGGTTTGGAGGTTCAAAATGGCCAAGAAGTAGTGAAAATTCTCTTAAGAAATTTAATCTTTGTGCTACACTAATAATGATCAACCAAGAAATTATAAGAAATTAAAACCAAGAATAAAAGAGCAATGATATAAACCCATCTTTCTAGAATTAGGGGTTTTCAGCATGTAGTCCGTGGACCATGTGCATTAGAATGACCTGAGATTGGACTTAGAATCTCTGGGGTAGGGGTGCCTGAGTGGCTCAGTCGGTTGAGCATCTGACTCTTGATTTTGGCTCAGGTCATGATTTCAGGGTCCTGAGACTGAGCCCCATGTCAGGCTCCACACTCAGCGGAAAGTCTGCTTGGACTCGTCTCTCACCCTCTGCCCCTCCCTGCCCCCCCCTAATAAATAAATAAATCTTTAAAAAAAAAAAAAAAGAACCTCTGGGGTAGAGCTCAAGAATCTGCATGTTAACTGGATTCTAGGTTAATCTTATATACTTTGAATTTGAGGACTACTCTTCCTGTCCATGGAACTGAATAGTTGATGATAGTTGCTGTCACTTTTATTTTGTTTTTGATTACTGTTGAAGTCAGAAGCAGTAAGAACACTAAAGCCTCCTCAGAACAATTTGTGGCTTTGACTCCCCGGGAAAGGAAAGCCAGTCTGGGTTCACCTGACCTGTCCTCCGACCCCCACCACCTCTCTATCACTCCGTTAAAAGAGAAAAGCTCGAGCTGCAGAACCTGAAAAATGCAGTACTTGAGGTTGAAATGAACATTACATTAAAAGATGCTGCCACTGGGGGGAAAAAAAAAATACACTGCTAAAAACAAGAGGCAGAAAATGAAGGAGAGAGGACACTCATGTTTACTGACTGCTTACTGTGTTCCAGGTACCAGATCAAGAACTTTCTATCAGTTTGTTTGCCTCAGAAGTCTCACCAAAAAATAACTTCTTCAGAAGTGTACAAACACACATGTTCAGGAGTCTACATCTAATAGCAGGGACACACCAGCAATGCATTCCCTAAGCTGGACTTCACATTGGCCTCCTGTGCCCACCTCCACCCCCATCATCCCCTGCACATAAAGGATTTTTTAAAAATATTTATTTATTTTTTTGGTGAGAGAGAGAGCACATGCTCGTGCATGTGGGTTGGAGAGGCAGAGAGGGAGAACAACTCAAGCAGACTCCTCGCTAAGCATCGGGAGCCCGACATGGGGCTCGATCCCACAACCTAAGATCATGCTCTAAGCCGAAATCAAGAGTCAGCCGCTCAACCGACTGAGCCACCCAGGCACCCCCACATAAAAGATTTTTTAAAAAAGAAACTGAGAAATGTATCTGAAATGATGCCATCTTTCCATAGTTCTTGTTTGTGGTACCTTCTTTATCCAACCTAACATTGTGGAACCTTCCAGAATATTTACAGTAATTTCCAATCACCTGTTCTCTACTTTGACTAAATTACTTCAGTCCAAAGTGCTGGGGGGAAACCCCATCATTATAACATGAACAGTAAAATAAATGTTTTTTGAACATCATCAGCAAGTATGAAAATTACGTTTCACTTTAATAAAAAGGATTTTACCTTCTCCTCAAATACACATAAAGTTTTTAAGGAAATTTTCTGGATAGAGGGACCCCAACTAGCACATTTAGAAATAAGCTCTCCAGTTCTCCCCTCGGTGTTTCAGGACAACTAGGCACTCTGACATCTGCCAGTAAGGAAACTGACTTCATACCTTCAACTTTTTACCATGAGCTGATGTAGAGTGTATCTGGTGTTCCAAGTATTTTGTCTGACAGGAGAATTTGGATCGGTCAGGACAGCAGTTCTCAAAATATACGTTAGCACTGGAACCAATTTTTTTCCCCCAAATGAAATCTTAGGAGAAAGTCCAGTATGGGCACCAGATGAAAGTGGAGCACCCTCAGTTGATGTGACGGACTAGAGAGGGGAAAGTCCCTCCTTGGGGGTTTATTTGGGCCCACTTACTCATCATCCCCCAAGGTGGTTACTGAGGCGACACTGCCAAGCCCCAAGGGCTCTATTCTTTTAAAAGATTTTTTATTTATTTATCTGGGGGGGGGGGTGGGGAGAGAGAGAGAAAACGGAGGAAGGAGCAGAGGGAGAGGGACAAGCAGACTTTGTGCCAAGTGCAGACCATGAGTCGGGGCCCAATCCTTGACCCTGAGATCATGACCTGAGCCGAAACCAAGAGTCAGACCCTCAACCAACTGAGCCACCCAGGAGCCCCCCAAGGGCTCTATTTTATCCCTTCTCATACCTTCTCATACCTCATCCCTTCTCATATCTGGGCTTGGTGACTTTTTAAAACTCATACTTTATTCTATGCATGCCTTTGTGTCTCAAAGTTGGGCATACATAAAAATTTCTTAAATGTCAAGTCATATATCAAATGCTGCTTACACTACATTAAACCTGGGAATCCTATTTTGTATCTGGCTAATGTGGATCCTAACACAAAAATTACGGTTTCTATTTGTAGCTCTTTGGCAACGATATCCTTAGCATATTTGCAAGTTCAACGTCTTTTTTCTTGCGGGGGGGGGGGGGAAGTGGAGGGAAAAGGGAGAGGGAGAGAGAGACTCTCAAGCAGGCTCCACGCCCAGCATGAAGCCCAACAGGAGGGTCGATCCCACCACCCCAAGATCATGACCTGAGCCAAAATCAAGAGTTGGACACCTAACCGACTGAGCCACCCAGGAGCCCCCAAGGTCATTTTATAAGCACAAAATTTTGTCAGGATAATGCATTTTAAATGAGTAAGCACATCATTGGGACATATAAGATCCCCTGCTGTGACTGTACTTTCATCAGTGGCCATTAGCTTGCTACAGATGGTACAGTAAGTTTGAGACTATATACGAAAACGCAAACCAAAAAAAAAAAAAAAAATTCCCTTGAGGTTTAATAGGAGGAATGAATTTAATGTGTTGCCAGGTAATCGTTATTTTAAAAAATGTAATACCAGATCAGCACACAAAAGAAAGACTGAAATGCCTTCATGAAGAGCCAATGCCTCTAATATTCTCCTAACAGGAAAATGTAACAGCCTTTTCTTTCTAAGTATTTTCTGCCTGCTGTTCCCCAGTTATATTTAAAAAGGTTAACGTGTCTCCTCAGGCAAAGACATCACATTTCCAGTGTTCTTGCAAGGCAACGGCCAGAGTGAAGGAGCTGTCCTGAGTCACCTGGAACCACCAACTTGAATCAGGGAAAGGTCCCAATGTTCTGTCCCTCAGAATTAACATAGCGTTTAAAAGTAGCAAACTCTATGTCCAAGACAGTGTCATAAACATTCACATACATAGAAGGGATAAAGGTGACTTGTTGTTTCAAAATTCATGATTAACCATATTTCTCATTTCAAAATACTGTGAATTCTCCCATGATTTTCATTTTAATTTATTATTAAAAATAATTATGGGAGCACTCTAGTAGTGCTTAGATGACTTTAAAATAGTCAACCTCTTTCCAGGAACCAAAAGCATGGTTAAGAGAAATAAGGACTGCAAACAGTCCTCAAACACCTGGTTATGTCCCCCGTATGTATCTATGTTGATGGTTTAGAAGTGAAGCTACTTTTCCCTGAGGAATGATGTTGCTCCTGACAGTAGCCAGGTCAAGCCACAGAAACTTATTTCACTTAGAATGTATCTGTAGTACTATATACCTGACATGAAATGTATATTGTAACTGTGCTGCAATACTAGTAATAGTATAAGGAATAAACTAATAGAACTAAGAATGATTTTTATTTTTGTGTGTGTAAATGTGTAAAAAAATTTAATCAGGAGAGGATGACCTCGTGATTACTCAAAAGTTGACGACATTGGTTATTATGCCTTATTTTACTTCCAAATATACTACATTCTTTTCCTTTGAAAATGATTATATCCCTACCCTTGAGCTTAAAGCTGTGACTAGCATCACTGGGGGGCTCTCCAAAATTGAACAGAGGGAAGAAAGGAAAAAAGCTTAGAAAAAGAGAGATTTACTTGAAATATAGAAAAAAAGTGGTAATATGTATGGGTGGAATTCACGAAGACCAAAACCTGAAAAAGGGGGTGGGCAAAGAAGAGGATTTAATAGAGTTCCACCCAGTAAGACGGAAAAGTGTTGGATCAGACCTCTTAGCTGAGCCAGGAGAGCCTGGGAGGGAGCGGGGTAGTCTGGGAGGCCGACCACGGGCAACGTGCGACTGGTCATAAGGGTGACCAGAATGTGTGCGAAGCAAGTGTTTATAATGTGAGAAGGCTTTGTGTGGTAAACCTGGTTAAGAGTTTGTTTGTCCATCTTTCAAAAGAAGCAATTTATTTGGCCTGGCGGGTGACTCAGTCGATGAGAACAGAGTCAAGGCTCAGCATGGGGTAGTGAGTGGTATGTGCTTAGCTTCATGGTCACAGCGCATGAATAGCCCTAAGCAGTAGGCTCCCAAACACACAGTGCCGCCAAAAGGTACAAACCGAGCCTATAGACAGCACAGTGTAACAACTCTCTAGTTCTAACAACAACTCTCTGTTCTAACAATTCATTTTTCTGTGGGACACTTAACTCCTTATTTAATAGGGGAGGGGTGGGATGGAATAGAAGTTAGGTTATCACGATCTGAAAAACTGGTTACTATTATCATACCTAACCTTAAACTATTTCCTGAAAATGATTACTGGACCCTATCTTCGAATGATATGAGCTCCATGCAATTTTTCTTAAGCAAGCTCTACACCCAATGTGGGGCTCAAACTCACGACCTGAGATCAAGAGTTGCACACTCCACAGACCAAACCAGGCAAGTGCCCTGAGTTACATGCATTTTTAACGTCACAAATGAGCTAAAAGTAAATCTGAAATACAGTAATATTTAAAGGCCTTTTAGATCACAACACAAACTTCGGCCTCACTAAATAGATGGGACTGCATTTTTGAATGTGAGTGTAAGCATGAGTGTGACTGTGTGTGTCTAAAGCTGGTAAATTCCCGTTCCATTACTGGGCAAGTACGGAAAGAAAAGGAAGGGAATACTGGTTACAATCAAAGGTATCTCCTCCCATTTGGTTCTGGACAAAAGTCAAACTGACCTCACTGCAGTGTTTTTCAAACTGTAGGGTGGGTTGTAAAATAAATTCGATGCATTGCAAGCAGCATTTTTATAAAAACGAAACAGAATAGAATAAAATAGAAAACAAGAGTTTCTCACACTTAGTGTAACTACTATTTTACGGAACGGTTGTTTCTTTTATGTGTGTGTGTTATGTGTACTTTTTCATGATGTAAAACATAATCCTTTCTGTGATTCCCAGGGAAGAAAATGGTTTATTAGGAAAGAAGATTAAAGATCATGTTTGAAACGAGGTGGGAGGATACATGTGCGGATTTAATTTAACCGGCGCTGTGCCTACGTGGCCTCATCTTGGAAACTGACCCATAAAGCAAGATGCATTTACATTACTAATCAACAACTATAAAGATACCATGCAAATCTTTATTCACTCATTCGTCAGTTTAGTGTCTATTCTCCCTAGTCAGAGGTTATGGAGAGAGGACGAAATTATTTAAAAAAATTAAGTGGGGCCATATAATATAGTAATAGCTAACACATGCTGAGTGCTTATTATGCACCTGAAAGTGTTCTCATTGACTCCTTTACATGTCATTAACTCATTTGATCCTCCTAAGAATCCCACAAAGGTAAAGACTAATACTATCCATGTTTTACAGATGAAGACCCTGAGAAATTAAGTCGGTTGCCTCTGAGGCAGAGCCGCATCTGAACCCAGGAAGTCTGGATCCAGAGCCTTCACTCTTAATTGTATCTGATCCTTAACAGTTCATACCAGTCATCCCTAATTGAGAGGAAGTCTGTGACACTGGGGAGGAAGCAGGAAATAAATACACCCCAAAGGGACACTATTGCCTCGGCTGTGCTGTCCTCCTCCTTCCTCCCGCGGTTAAAGCCCGCCATCCATGCCACAGTTAGCCTCCTTCACACTCTGATCCCCGATGCATTCCGAACACGCTTCCCAGCAGATTAGTTCAAACTCCATCTCTTCTTTCCTTCCCCAGAAGACATGTAAAAATGCAACTGAGTGCATACCTACTTTTCGGTAATGAACTGAACTCTTATTTATTTGAAGTTAAAAAGGATTCATTCTCAGGTGCTTCAACTTTCCTACTTAGCCAGTCATTTCCAACACATCTTCCATGTCTTAGCTCCTGAGACCAGTGAGAAGCTGGCAGCCCTTGTGTTTACTGTCGGTCTGGGTTACACAGAGCTCGGAGGGGCGCTTCTTTCTTTGCACCCACTTGCATTACTCTCCTCATTGGTTTCAAACAAGATCCAAAGATATCACAGGTATAATATACACTGTGACAGGTGCACTCTTGTGTTTCAGAAAAATATGAAAGAATTATGTACCAAAGCTTTCTCTTTTTCATCCAATCTACCCCCGCCCCCCTTGCCTTCAGAATATATAGTAAGCCCTACAGACAGAGCCTAGACAGACAGTAAAAATAAGTAAAAATCAACACTGTTCTTGGTAGCACGGTTACCTTTCCCAGCTACCAGGTCCACGAGTAAGAAACTAACACAGCACTGTTTGAGTGCTGAGCAAACACAAGGTGCTTCTCCATCCTGAAAGGAGAAGGAAGTACTATTCGTCTTCTTATACCATCTGAATTAAAATGGCCAGTGCAAATGAATCCTGGAACCAAAGGGAAACCACGTTTAGATCTTGGTCTGACCTCCCCACCTTGGCCACGTAATTTGAAACTTTCCTTGTAAGAGCGAGCGCCTTGTGGCCAAACATAACTATCTTTCAAACTTAAATGATAAAAAATTAATGCATAATGATGCACTGTATGTGGAGAATTAAACTATGAGAATAATTCAGGATTCTTTCAAAATGTAATGTAATACTCATATAACTAAGACAAAATCTGAGGCTTAAGTATATTGTGACAATGCTTTCCCAGCCTTTGCTTATCTATACATTCTCCAAGAAGCCTATTTAAAGTAAGGCAATGATACGGGCGCGTGGCTGGCTTAGTCAGAAGAGCATGTGACTCGATCTCAGGGCCATGAGTTTGAGCCCCACACTGGGTGCACAGACTACTTAAAAACAAAAAAGTAAACTTAAAAAAAAAGTAAGGCAATGGTTTAACACTTTTAAAAAATACATATTACATAGAGTTCAGTCAAAATATTTCTAACTGAATAATAACCGTGGACAGGCCAGTGTCAATGTCATATGATTTTACTATTTATCACTACAATAATTTTTAGGTTATTTTTAGATATATTTAAAGTTACTTCTTTTCTAGGTCAGATTTTACTGTTTATTTCTAACACATATTCATTGTGTCCAAAACCAATACTTTTCACAGGCGCTAGGATACATTCTCTATAGTTTTTTTTTTTTTTTTTAAAAAGGATGATTCAAGGTTGTACCAATTCAGTTGAACAGTTTCTAAGAAAAGATAAAGGCTTTGGATAAAATATGACACTTTTTACTAGTGGTATTACATACTGGGACTTTTTTTTTTGGTGATGATGTTCATTTTGCTGCCCATTTACCCTGTTTCACTGCTTGGGACCAAGAGCATTCATTTTGAAGACAGCCATCCAGATGAGGGTAGTACTTGGCCATGGGAATCAGATTTTCCTAAACTGGGAAGCTGAATGATTTCTGGAGCAGGGGGAGGGGAGTCAAATGTAAAAAGTTAATGGCCAACACTAAAACTGCTTCTATACCAGTAAAAAATAATACAGATAATAACCTTCTGCACAGGAGCATTTTGTTTACTGAGGGGATCTGCCAGATGCCCCCTGAGAATACACGAATTAGGGGTGTTGTTCTCTAGGTTGTGAAGGGGTACACACAGCTAGAAACACATGGAACTTCCCAGAGAGCAGCTACTGTTAGGAAAGAAGTGGGTCCAGGTTGAAAAGTTATCCCACACAAGCTTCATGTTCACGGAGGCACGGACAGCTTCTCTCTTCCTTTCCTATCTGTGCACACGTCAGGCCGCCACCCTGCCCCCCCCGCCCCACCAGTCTAGCAGAGAGGGAAAAAACAGAGTGCCAGGCATAGGACTAGGCTCTGCTTTCCAGGACACTTTGCTAAGACACATGCTTTCCAGGTAGTGTGTTAAAAAACAAGACTAAAGAAGACTGAGGTTTAATACCCATTTTTGAAAATTATTCAAGTGAAAGAAACTCTTTAACCCGGAGTATACATATGTCAAAGTACACTTTATTTTACCATATTATTTGTCAATTACACTTCAATAAAGGTAAAAAAAAAAAATCCCATTAAAACTTCCGGTGGAGTAAGTACTATCTCCATGTAGGATCAGTTTTGCCTCTTAATAGCTCTGTGGCCTCGGCAAGCCACGGGGAACTCACTTTCCTTATCTGTAAATGGAAAAGGTTAAGGTAAATGGCCTCTAACCTTCCTTTCAATTCCAAATTCTCAAGCTTAAATTTACATTATTTTCCAACTTATTTTCCCCTTCCAGTATCTTTGATCTTAATCCTATACTCATTTTGCCTTAAAAGAAAAAAAAAAAAAAAAGATGGGAGTAGTGGGGGAGGGGAGCCAGGAAGGCTTATCAAGACAGATTCTCTCTTTAACTTCCTGCTTCGCCCTAGACATTCATAGTTTTAAGAATAGGCAAGTGAATATGAAACGTAATAAACTCCCTATATATTAATTCTAAACACGTGGCAATATTTGCAACGTATTTTAAATTATAGAGACATTCCTCTTTTTCACAATTACATATTGAGCCACTTCTAAATCCAATGCCAACTCCCCTGTGCTCCAGAAAACAAAGAACCCTAAAGCGAAAACTAAACAAGAAAGTAAGTTATGATTAACCATGGTATTGTTTCTTCCCACTAAGGGGGTCAACTGAAAACTGGTTGTAGATATTTATATTTATTTGCCCCTTCAATGAGAGGTGCTGAATTTATCTTCTTCCAATTATTGATGTAGACATACCCAAAATACTGAAATCCTTTGGAATCTGTCTGCCTTAAATTTCCTACTTGCAATAGCAAGATATACCATGTACTTGTGAAAATACAGGACACTCAGGAAATATATTCAGATACTCATGCTGATTACACAGACTTTAAAAGGGAATGCTACCTCTAATTTTTAAAATTTTACAATATTTTAAAACATTACACTATTCTATCTCTGAGAACTAAACAGTAGACTGTAAACTGCAAATATTTACTTAAAAATCTTTAAAATCGGGACTATTAAAGTGATGTTCCAAATTCAGAAAAACCTGGGTTATTTTTTTTTAAAGATTTATTTATTAGAGAGAGAGAGAGTGTTGGGGGGAGTCTCGAGCAGACTCCCCACTGAGCATGGAGCCCAACGCCGAGCTTGAGCTCATGACCCTGAGACCATGACCCAAGCTGAAAACAAGAGTCGGACGCTAAACAGACTGAGCCACCCACATGCCCCGGAGTTATACTTTTTAATTCTATTAAAACCCCTTTTCTTTCAGTAAGTGGTATTTTCCTTTCTGGCTATCACAGCTAATCAACAATATAAAACAAAAAGCTTTTTCTAAAGGTTTAAGTAAGCAACATTATTCAGAGCCAACCAGATTCAGGGACTGGCGACGGCTCATTCCCGACGGGGGTGAAATAGCTGAGTTCTCTCACACACTAGACTCACTGAGCTTCCTTGTGCACATTCTATAAAACTGGGATAACAGGGGGTTAGGGAGACGGGGTAACTGGATGACAGGCATTAAGGAAAGAGCATGGTGTATTTTGCAAAATTGATGAATCACTGATCTCTACCTCTGAAACCAGTAATAATTATGTGTTAATTAACTGAATTTAAAGAAAAAAAATAAGACTGGGATGGCA
Organism: Neomonachus schauinslandi; assembly: GCF_002201575.2. Taxonomy (NCBI): domain Eukaryota; kingdom Metazoa; phylum Chordata; class Mammalia; order Carnivora; family Phocidae; genus Neomonachus; species Neomonachus schauinslandi. Next base: position 84,426,218 of record NC_058414.1, read on the forward strand.
GCAATATCTATCTACCCTCATGCTCCTCACCCAACGCTCAGCACATAGGAAATACTCACTCAATGCTGGTAACATCATCGTTTTCTTTGCCATACGAACGGTCACAAAAAATACAGACTGGATCAAAACAAATCCAACCCTAACTATTAGAAGCACAAGGAAAAGAACGTTCTGAGAGGGCCCCTGAGTAGCTCTGTACGTGGCAACACCAGTGGCTGCTATGTATCGAGCACTTACAGTGGACCACGCAGTTCGCTTCCCTTATTTCAGGACAACAACCATATAACCAGACTGAAGCACTGAAGTTCAAAACTCGCAAGCCATACCACACTCCGTTTCCTCTCTTATTTTTTATGGTCTTTTGTTTCTTCTCTTCATGCTTTTAGAAGAAGTGCTTGGCTACCTGATGTGACTTCTCCCACTCTTCATGATCAGTCTAGGTGCCTTGATAAAGGGAGTAACAGTTTCTATTTTCACTTCAGGTTCCCCTCTCAGAACAGGTGTAAAGGAAGATGGCCAGAAAAATCGGGCGAGTGTGAAGAGTTCTTAACTATCTTGGAAGAATGAATTATCATTTTCACAAGTTTTAAATGGATCTCGGCTTACTGGGTGCTTTACTAAACTATCAATTTGTGGTCCCATTAAGAACACATGAAGGGAAGGAATCTAGTTTTACCATGAAACCCTTTTCCCCATTAGGTATTAGCTTCTGACTGGGTGATGGGATATGAATACTCTTCAGTTCCTTGGATGTGGAGCTGGAGATGCTAAGAATGCTTCAGGGGGTCAGGTGAGTGACCTCAGTGCATTCCAACATACAAACTTACCTGCGCATCATGAAAGTTTAAGGTCCTAAAAATGACAACATGATAAACTTCAGGATAGCAAGACAATGCAACTCTACACCTGAGCCAGCAGGTGTCTCTCTGCAGCCCACGACGCCAACCCAAAAGATCAAAGGATACAGAAGACACCCCGCACTGCTCCAGTTCTGTGATCCTGGAACCATGTAAGGGCATGAACTGTGAGATCAGACCACCAGAAAAGGTATGTTTCTGAGAAACTGAATTTGGGGATCTAAGCAGATACGGGAATTAATGAAAAGTATTACTTTTTGAAAATTACATTTAATAGGCAAGATCTAACAGCACAGAGCAATCGGTTTTACTCAAAATGGTAAAATGATTCTTGGCTACTGGTCAGCAGAGGAAGGTCAAAGTTCAAACAAAGAGAGCTGAGAAGTGAACGGTATGTGAAAAATAGAAACACAAGCTTAGTTACAAAGGGAAGGAGAGGGGCGCCTGGGTGGCTCAGCTGGTTGAGTGTCCAACTCCTGCTTTCAGCTCAGGTCATGATCTCAGGGTCCTGAGACTGAGCCCCTCGTCGGGCCCTGAGCTCAGCTTGGAGTCTAGTTAAGATTCTCTGTCCCTCTGCCCCTCCCCACCTCTTAAATAAATAAATAAATCTTAAAAAAAAAAAAAAAAAGTAACTTCCAAAGGTAATATCCCAAAATCCCAGAAGGGAAATGTGATAAAACATAAAACGACAGAGTGTTGAAAGTAAACTATATAAGTTGGGGGGAAGGAGGTGCAATGTGAATGCACCTAGAGAAATGTCTAACTTTACTTAATCAGACTGTGGGCCCCACTCCCAGCGTCTCCTCTGGGTCCTGAACCAAGTGACATGTTGAGGGAGAGGAGCCAGGGGAGAGAGAAGAGCTGAAATGAGAGGAAGGCAAGATCTAGATCAGGAGACCCAAGCCTCCCCACAGCAAGGCAAAAAGGCAGGAATTGTGCAGATCCAGAGAGGGAGACACAGGGGAGGAGAAAGGTGATAGGTCAATTTTGCAATCTCTTCCCCAAATGATAAGGAGCGGTTTCTTTAAGAATTTTTTAAAAGCTTGTTTTGTTCAAAACGGAAACGTATCTGACACTTAAAGGTCATCATGAATGAATGCTCAAAATCAAAAATGAATGGGTGTTCAAACACATTGGGTGCTCAAAGATTAAGACAGAAAGTTTCTCAGGCCAGCCTAACAGGTCCCACAGAATTTACCAACGATGGAAAAAAAAGAAAAAAATAATTACCAGTGATGTTCCCAATTGCTTTAGGAGCAAAGGGTTTGTTTTTGTTGGGTACTTTTTGGTTGTATGACTGGTTTGTTTGGGGCTTGGGCCCATTTTAAAGAACTTCACAAGAGCAAACCCTTACATACAGTGTCTACACAATGTGCCAGGTACTCTTGAAAGGACCTCACAAATACGAATTCATTCAGTTACTGTATACAAACCCCTGCTAATTTCAGTTCCCTACCTGTTCAGTGGCTCACTCTGTTCCATCTGAAAGTACCTCCATTTCTTCCATTTTTCTCCTGAAAAAGATAAGGAAAATACAGTGAGTAGTCCTAAAAGCACACGTGTTGTCTATCACTGTTTGCCGACTTCTGAACTCAGGAGCTCCAAGAGGGCTTCGTGACGCCTTGGTCAATTATTTCAGCGGCATAACTTTCCTGAGCCCCTAGGTAGAACCACTGAGACAGTATCACCGTATGTCCAGATAACAGGAGATTTGGAAAACAGATACTTGATGGTTTCAAAGGAAATCAACGTGCCATATTAAAAAGTTAGATGCGGAGGGAAACAATTTAGAACAAGGTTCTTGACTCTCAATCCTTCTACATTTATTATGCCTTTTCAAACTACATTCTCTCTCAAGTTCTTTTTTTTTAGGTGGGCAGCACCTTTCCGCACTGGAGGAAATAACTGCTGTTCTAAGGGCAGAAACAATTGGTGGATATAGCTATCATAGATTTACTTAAAATTTTTTTAAAATGACAATGGAAAAGCAATCATCAAAAAAGAGGGTCCTGCCTAGGGAAGGTAGCTGTTCAGAGTGTTTTCACCAGGTGACATTTACCTCTGGGAATTCAGGACTGACAGGTAATTCATGACTGTCTTTCAAATCTCTTGCATCCAAAAGTTCTACCTCACTAAGACTTCAGAAATGATTATGTTTATCAGTACTGATTCATGCTAACAAAGCTCATAAGAGATTGATGTATAAAGCTATAATACCTTTATATTATGTACAATGAAAATTATGATTGCCAGACGGTCTGGACACTTGCTCCATCCAGCTTGACTAATACATTCACATTTCTTTAGTGAACAAATATTTCCTGAAATCCCAGGTATCGGAACCTTACAGGCAGGTGGAAGGTCAAGCCAAATTAACTGAAGATTGCTCAGCAAACATATCAGAGCAAGCACAATCTCAATGCCAATGGCCTCCAACATTCTTCTTCCAGACAAGTATCCTCCCATCTCCTATACTAGTCCTAGTCCAGGCTCCATCATCCTAGTCCAGGCTCCATCATCCTAGTCCAGGCTCCATCATCCTTCTCCTGGACAAACTCAAGACACTCCTATGTATTCCCAGCTTCTACTTTCTCCCTTCCAGTCCATTATCCACCATTATCTGGTACATCCAGAGTATACATCCAAAGATAGAAAACAGCTCATGGCTCAGCCTGACTCAAACCCCTTCAGTGATGTACATTGGGCTCATGATAAAGACCCAAAAAGTTGACTTGAAGGCCTCGCTCTGGCCCTGCTCACCTGCCCAGCTTCCTCCAGCACCACCCAGCCTGTCTTCTTCACCCACTGCAGCCACACTGGTCTACTTTCACTCTCCTGAACGTGCAAAATCCCTCAGCACCTCAGAGATTTTGCATACCTCATTTCCTCTGCCTGGAAATTAATAACAATATTCTGCCCCGTTCCCCACGCCCCCCACCCCAAGCACACACTTGCTGTGTAACCGGTAGATCCTACCTTGAACGTGACCTGACCCCAACACTGGGACAGATTCCCCTATCTGAAGCTCCCATAGCATCTGGAGCTTCTCCTTTGTAGCACTTATCAGTAACAGCTTAGAATTACACATGTATGTGATTACGTATGTTTATTTCTCCCAGTAGAGTAATAAGAAGCTCCATGCAGGTGGACGCTGGACTCATTTTATGAGCACATTCCACAAGAGTGGACATTCAAGAGATATTCTATTGAAGGAAGAAGGATGGCTTCAGGCTGTAAGAACCTGTTGCATCCATCACCAAAACAGGAATAATTCTGCCAGGTAGACCATATGGCTTCCTTGGTTAGGCTCCATCCTCCCCAGTGTGTCCTCCCAACCCTGCCACTCAATAATTACATGGGCATTGTCTACATTCACTTCTGTAACATTACTGTTACCTTGACTTCCATGGCCACAATAAATCTTAAGATACTAAAAGACAAACAGCACAAAGTTCAAGATACATTTGGGTAGCAACTCTGCACAGAGGACTTGTGGCAGTGGGTTACTAAGGAACACTATAAACAAAAGGGAAAACATAAATTGTGGCCAAAGGAAGCCCTCGATGAGACAACACCAGCAAACAAATAACATGCATATACGCATGCACACAAACACCCGAGGCACAGCCCTTGGAGGAGGGGCACGCAAGACTGAGTGTGCTCTGAGATCCTGCCCCAAGCAAAGGGCTGATAGCAAGAGAGTGTGAAGACTCCTGAAGGAGGCCCCAGATACTGCTCCTCCGCTTCCTTCCCAGGCCCTGGTACACAGGGGACCTGCTGTGTACTGTGTTAGTCTCCCATTTGCCTTACAAATCAACAATTAGTTGGCATTTCCTAATGCACTGTGTAGAATGCTTTCAATGGCTCACAGCTGTGGTTAATATTTTAAAGATGTTCTCCTAACATCTCAGTCCTCTTATGTGATGTGAATGAGAACAGTCCTGGTAGGAAGAAGTCCCACAGTGCCCTTGGATCTAAATTCATGTCTAGTCATGGAGCTGGGAAAGGGCCGACTTCACTCATTCTTTCCACAAACAGAATGCACCTCGAATAAGCCAGGCACCGTTCCAGGTGCTGTGAACACAAGACGAGCAAGACAAAATCCCTTCTTCTCAAGGAAGTAATATTCTAGGAGGAGCCAAACAAGGAACACACATTAAGTAAAACATAAAATATGTCCAGTGCGGGGGGGGGGGGGGGGGAGCGGGCAGGAAGGGGAGATTAAATTTTAAAAAAATTTTTTTTAAAGATTTTATTTATTTATTCGTAAGAGACAGAGATAGAGAAGCAGAGGGAGAAGCAGGCTCCCCGCTGAGCAGGGAGCCCGATGCGGGACTCGATCCCAGGACCCCGGGATCATGACCTGAGCCAAAGGCAGACGCTTAACCATCTGAGCCACCCAGGTGCCCGGGAGATTAAATTTTAAGTAGGGCAGTCAAAGAAAGCCTCACTGGAGAAACTGACATAAGAACAAAGTCCTAAAGAAAATCTGGGAAGGAGTTATGTAGATAGATTGAGAAAGACAGTGACAGACAGAGGAATCAGCAAGGGCAAAGGTCCTGAGGCAGAAGCGTGGCCTGTCTGAACTGGGATATGCAAGGGAGATGGTAATAGTATATGGGGTCAGAGAGGTAAGTGATGGGTCTCTTAGGGCCCTATAAGGCCTTTGGCTTTTATTCTGAGAGCCCTGGAATGCAACTGAGGTGTCATGGGCAGAAGCCAATATGATCTGGCTGCTATGTTGAAGACAGACTGAAGAGAGAGCAAGAGGGAGGTAGCAAGACCAGTTAGTGGGCTACTGAAATAATCCAGGCAAGAGAGCACAGTGAGCCACTAAACTAGAGGAGTGACAGGGCTTCTAAAAAGCGGATGGATTCTTCAGGGCCCTTGAACGAAGTGCCCTGGGAATTAACTCTAACTCCGGTAAGGACTGATTCTAGTAGTCTTAATCCTTTTATCACTAAGAGGGTTTTTTTGGTTTTAATTCTTACTTTCATAAAAGAAAACTGAGTGGATTTTTATCTATATACAAGTAACATATCATCATCACAGTGGGAAAAAATTAAAAACAAAAAAATCTTTGCATCACTTGATGAAAGAAGACCAAACAGATGTACTTTTTAAAACCAGGCTTGGATCAATATGATCTAACCCTGACATTTGTCAGCTGTACCAGTTTGAGTTCAAACCAGAAAAAATGCTTGGCACATCACTGAGGAAGCCACACTTTTTTGCAGACTTTCTCCCCGAGAAACCCGTGATGATAACGTGATGTAAAGTAAAACATTCACAATGATGAATTCTTAAATAATTTTTTAAAAAATTTTAAGGAAGCACTCTTTATTCTCTGCGCTTTGGTTAACTTGGGCGGGGGATAGATGGGAGGGAGCAAGGCCTAGCTGTCATCACGGAAACCATTCTGCCCCAGGGCAGAGAAGCAGCATTTAGCTTGCAGTCATCAGGCCAGAGGGCAGTCATCTGTGCGGTAAACAAAGCCCTGTCCTTCCCTAAACAGGGCGCTGCGGTTCAGTCAAACACGATCAGGGGGCCTGGTCTCTAGCTGCAAAAAAATTAAACTCTGACTGCCGGCGTTTAATACCTATAGCTGATAGGTCCCACCTGTTCAGCTTTTCTCAAAGTGTGCCGGGACAGGTAAATCTCTCATGGTCACTACTGTCATCGCCCCTCTAAAGCAGAGTTTTCTTTTTTTTTTTAAGATTTTATGTATTTATTTGACAGAGAGAGAGAGACAGCGAGAGAGGGAACCCAAGCAGGGGGAGTGGGAGAGGGAGAAGCAGGCTTCCCGCGGAGCAGGGAGCCCGATGCGGGGCTCGATCCCAGGACCCTGGGATCATGACCCGAGCCGCAGGCAGACGCCCAATGACTGAGCCACCCAGGCGCCCCTAAAGCAGAGTTTTCTTAAACTGTGAGGCACACAGGAATTGCCTGGAGGTCTGTTCAAATGCAGATTCTGACTTGGTACCTCTGGGTGGGGGCTTGCGATTCTCCATCTCTAGTAGGCTCTCTGGTGATGCCGTGCTGCTGGTCTGTGGACCACAATCTGAGTACACAGTGGTAGAATATTTATTGTCCTGTCCCCATCCCCTCTCCCTTCTATTCCCTTTATAAGTACCAGTGACAGAGACTGAGACATCGGCATTTAAGACTGTTTTACTCTTGTACTGAAAATGAGAATCTGCCCTCCATATAGTGTGGGGTAACTAAATCCCAGCAACAAGCAGTTTTTCTGAGGCATCTTTCGCTGACGGATTTGATCTGAAACTCCCGTTTGACCAGCCACAGAAGGTTCTCTTTCCCTTCTCCCTCTCCTACACTCATCCCCTTCCCACGTGGAAGAAGGGTCCCCACAAAGGACCACCGCTATAGGTAAGCCCCCAGATTCAGCATGAGATGAGGGTGTGAAAGAACCAAAATTACTCAACATTTTCCACCTCATCCTTCTTTAGTAAAGAGGCTAATCCACAGACAGTTGTGACAGTGGCTGAGGACGCACAGAATTTTCATCATGGGGGAAAGCTTAGAGCCACGGATTGCTTCAGGCACCGGCCCTACTGGCTTCTATGACAATTAGCCCTAGAATGCTCTTCCATAGGACCCAGTCCCCCTCCACTTCCTGGCGGGGAGTCTCATGGGGTACACACAGGGGTACACACATGGCCAAATCTCTCCTTCAGAAGATAACGGATACTTTCTAATTACAGATAATTCATGTGAAAATAGAACCCGAGCTAGAACACGCCTCTCTCAGCCCTTAGCCTCAGCCCTGAGCTAATATTTCATGCATCCTCAATAATTTTTATTACCATTTCACAGGTATGTATTTCTTTGTTAGTTTGCTTCTAAAGTAGAAGATAATAATGGTGAGATTGTTAAAAAAAAAAAAAGAAAACTGCTTCTCTAGGACAAGGATCCCCAGCACATGTGAGAAAAGCCTACTTGCTGTTTTCTCTGAAGCCTGAAGATGACCAAAAGGAGATGAGGCGGTGGGAAAGAGGAGACGTAGGGACGCAGAGAAGAGGCTCGACTCACAGCCCCGACTGCTCCCCCACCTCAGGGATCCTGTAAAAAGCCCAGGGGTAGGAACCTGGCAGAAAGGGGTCATCGGACAAGAGGGTACAGAAGCAATAAGCGCTCGGAGATTTACCACATCAATCCAGAGACCACAATCACTTGTTTGCAGACTCTGAAAGAACGAACTGGAATTGTCGTTGCTTATATTAAGGAAACAAACTATTAACCAAAACCTATTAGAAGGGATAAATGAAGGTATACCCAGCTTGGGGCAAGATTTAAAAGAAGCAAAACATCACCTTACCTACAAGGGCACGCGGCAAAGAGCAGACAGGCTCATTCCACGCTGCTCCTGCGGCTTAAACCCAAGGTGGGCTGGAAAAGGGGACGGCCTTGTCACAATACGAGGTAAAACTTCCTAACACAATACACCTCTCAGCCACCTTTTTTTTTGGCCAAGCACTGAGCTCCCATCGTTACTGAGATCGCCTCATCCTGCCACCCTGCTGCTCCCCACCATCACACATCCCAACTGAGCCAGGCTGCAGGTGGTCCCCAAACACGGCTTCATGATTCAGTGCAGCACAAGGGCTGTGCCTGGAATGGCTCCTCATCCCTGCGCCACCCCCCGACTGGAAATCCCTGCTTCCACACAACCTCTGTGAGTCCTGGGCTGTCTCTCTTCTAAGAGCGGGTGGAGAGCCTGCCCCTCGTCCAGAGAACTTCACACACCTCTTCCCCGCGCAAACGCACTCAGCTGTGCACCCTCAGCCTGTGAGGCCTCTGAGGGCAGCATCTCAGGCGCTTACCCGTGTACCTGCAGCGCCGACCGCAGTGGCCTGGACCCCGTGTGCAGATGAAAAGGGGAGGAAGGCAGAGGACAGGAGGGAAGTGAGGAGAAGCTGCTGCCTAAATTATCATCTGTTACGTTTATCATAGGAGGACTTCTGATACTGAGAGGGAAGGTAGTCGGAATGAACCTATTCTATGTAGAAAGACATGAATTATTGGGGTGCCTGGGTGGCTCAGTCGTTGAGCGTCTGCCTTCGGCTCAGGTCATGATCCCAGGGCCCTGGGATCGAGCCCCGCACTGGGCTCCCTGCTCAGAGGGGAGCCTGCTTCTCCCTCTCCCACTCCCCCTGCTTGTGTTCCCTCTCTCGCTGTGTCTCTCTCTGTCAAATAAATAAATAAAATCTTAAAAAAAAAAGAATTATTGTGACATTCATAAGGCATATCATTTTATGTTATTTTTAAAAAGATTTTATTTATTTATTTATTTATTTGAGTGAGAGAGAAAGCAAGAGGGAAAAGCAGACTCCCCACAGAGCAGAGAGCCCAACGCGGGGCTCAATTCCAGGATGCCATGATCACGACATGAGCCAAAGGCAGAGGCTTAGCAGACTAATCCACCCAGGCACGCCCCCTGTATGTTTTAATCTAATTATTATTTAATCTAATAACTGTCTAGAAATAGTCTCCAAATTTTGTTTTTGCTTATGTATATAAATGCACATATATACTTGTTACTTAATAATACAAATAATTTCCTTACAGGTTTGTACATAAAAAACAATCTTTCATAGTCACTGGGAAACCCACAGAAAACGGTCCATGGTATTTCCCTAAAGTTTGGAATAAATATATCATTAAAGCGGGTACAGAGGCCACTGCTGGCAAAACACCTCAGCAACACTTTATATTTACAGGGGCTTCTGTTAAAACTCTGCATGCCAGAAAGCAAATGTTGCCCTCAAACTTTCCCTAATTCATGCAAGCCTTTACCCTAATTACTAATAAATACAAATAAAGGAAATTTCTCCCCCCCCCCCCTTTTTTAAAGATTTACTTATTTACTTGAGAGAGAGAGAGCAAGAGAGCGCATGCATGTGGGGAAGTCAGGGGGAGAATCCTAAGCGGACTCCACATCCAGCATGAAGCCCGACACAGGGCTCAATCCCATGACCCTGAGATCACGACTGGAGCCGAAACCAAGAGTCAGACACCCAACCAACTGAGCCACCCAGGAACCCCACAAATAAAGGAAATTTCATTTCACCTCTTATTCTCATTTTCTTAAGAATCTTCACCCAACGGACGGACGCCTGGGTGGCTCAGGTGTTTGGGTGTCTGACTCCTGGTTTCAGCTCAGGTCATGGTCTCAGGGTCCTGGGATCGAGTCCCGCATCGGGCTCCCTGCTCAGCGGCGAGCCTGCTTCTCCCTCTGTCTGCTGCTCCCCCTGCTTGTGCTCTCTCTCTCTCTGACAAATAAATAAAATCTTTAAAAATAAATAAATAAAAGCATCTTCACCCAAGTTAACTGACTTCTTACCCTACCACTGCCAATACTCAAAACATGACAAGTCCGTGCTCTGTGGGCACTTACGTTAAGGGCCATTCTGATTGGGACTTCTCAGGGGAGCGACAGACAGGTGAATAAATCTGAGAACTACGGAACCGTTGCTAATAACAATAATTACCATCTGGAAGGATTTCCATAAACCGTACCACACCTTCTCAAAGGACATATGATGACGGGTGAACCCACCCGAGACCAGAAAACTCTCCCACGAAGCCTGGCTGCGCCTCATCACTGGCACCCGGGATCGAGGGTCTTCCTCCTTCCCCCCCCACATACAACGACAGACGCATCCCCACCCATACCTCCCGGGAAGCCTGCTGCCTTTAGTCCCCCTTTGTCTCCTGTGGTTCTGCCCTGGGTGGCAAAAGGATGGTGCCTGGACCCCGCAGTCACCACAGCGGGCAACCCAGGCAGCTCTGGGACAAGGCTTGACAAAGCGGCGGCAGCCTCCTCCTGGGGGCTGGGGGGGGCACCCCGTTTCCTTATTACGGAGGGAAGCACGTGGACCTTCTCTACAATGAGAACCTTAGAAGTTGGTGAAGGTCTTTAGTTCACCTCATGAGGCTTAAAAAAAAATAGCTTTAAAATACAGATTTCAGGGGCGCGTGGGTGGCTCAGTTGGTTGAGCGACTGCCTTCGGCTCAGGTCATGATCCTGGAGTCCCGGGATCGAGTCCTGCATGGGGCTCCCTGCTCGGCGGGGAGTCTGCTTCTCCCTCTCCCACTCCCCGTTTGTGTTCCCTCTCTCGCTGTGTCTTTCTCTGTCAAATAAATAAAATCTTTAAAAAAAAAAAAAAAAGAAACAGGTGCTGGGCGCCTGGGTGGCTCAGTTGGTTAAGTGACTGCCTTCGGCTCAGGTCATGATCCTGGAGTCCCAGGATCGAGTCCCGCATCGGGCTCCTTGCTCAGCAGGGAGCCTGCTTCTGCCTCTGACCCTCCCCCCTCTCATGTGCTCTCTCTCTCTCTCTCTCTCTCTCAAATAAATAAATAAATAAAATCTTAAAAAAAAAATCTCGTTTTAGTCCCTCTAGATTAAAAGATTGTATCACTACTATAATGTGAAGTCAATACTAAGCACATACAAAAATACAACTAAAGCCAAACTAACATGGAAAAAGTCTGAACTGTAGGTATGTTTTGGCTCAGGTCATGATATCAAGGTCCTGGGATTGAGTCCCACATCGGGCTCCCTGCTCGGCAGGGAGTCTTGCTTCTCCCTCTGACCCTCCTCCCTCTCATGCTCTCTGTCTCTCATTCTCTCTCCCGCAAATAAATAAATAAAATCTTTTAAAAAAAAAAGATACAGATTTCAGAGGCATTAGTGGAAGTTTTCTGGCCTAACATCAAGTCACACAATAGGGTAAACTTCCTTCAGTGCTTCTTTTTTTACAAAATATCCTAGATTTGTAAAATGGAAAAGGGCAGGATGGCACAGCAGACTGGCCAGATGCTGATTTCATCGTATCGGTTTCTGTCCTACAGGTCTTACAATGGCGGTCAGAGGTGGCCGGTGCTGGGTGATGGAGAACGTGGATCTGTTTCAAGGCCAAAACGCCCAGGCAGAGCCCTGAGCTCAGCAACACCCGACCGGCAGGCACACTGAGCAACAGGATGTCTGGTGGTTACTCTTGATCTGGGGCTGTTTGTAGATAGGGTGTAATTTTCAAAACAAAATTTTTTACTTTTAATTTTGCCAGTTCTTCCTTATAACTTGAGCAAAGTAGAGGGGAAATAAAGTGGCAAAACTGCAAACAGCTTTCTGCCGCCTCGGCTGTTCCTCAGCCAGCCACTGGGGAGAAGGACACTTCTCCTGAGATGGACTCATTGGGAGTACGACTCCAGGGGAAAGGCCCCCAGACGCCAGGTCCTCCGTGTGGAAGCCCAGTTAGGTTATTAGAAAGAATTCACCCGGGCGCCTGGGTGGCTCAGTCGGTTAAGCGACTGCCTTCGGCTCAGGTCATGATCCTGGAGTCCCGGGATCGAGTCCCGCATCGGGCTCCCTGCTCGGCAGGGAGTCTGCTTCTCCCTCTGACCCTCCTCCCTCTCATGCTCTCTGTCTCTCATTCTCTCTCGCTCTCAAATAAATAAATAAAATCTTTAAAAAAAAAAAAAAGAAAGAAAGAATTCACCCATTACCTACCTATCCCTACAACAGGCCTGCATTCCATAACCTGAGAAGGAAACCGAGGAAAAGGAAGGACTCATTCCTGAGAGCTCTGGGCATGTCCCACACGGTCTCTCGAAGTCGCTGCCGGGCAAGGAGTGATTACGCAGGCTTCCAGTCAAGTCACTTTCTGGGCTTAGCTCTGCCCCAAGGAGATTTCCCCGGGCCTGAGAAGCCCTCCTTTCACCTCATCCCAGAATGCCTCCCACAGGAGAGGGCCTGATGCACGCCTGTTCTCATACTCAGAAACTAGGAGCATACCTGCTCTAACAAAAGCACTTCACTAGGACAAGGGGATGAAGTGTTAAGTTGACTAAAAAGAAAAAACAAGCCAGGAACCAATAACTGAAGGTCACACAGACCACATGTCACAGGAACCAGCCTCACCCATCTCCCCAAGGACACAGACAGCAGGTGCCCCACAGGAGGAGCACCTGCGGTAGGTCCCAGTGCAAAGGCAGGCGAGGGGGTCTCTATCCTTGGGCTTGGGAGAAATGTGCACAAGTGCAACACTAAGCGACAAATAAAAAGCCAAACTTCAGAAAACAAACAGGGATGGGGGGAATGTTCCCCTGGAGTTGGGAGAGAGAGAGAAAATGAAAGATGAAAATGTTTGTTTCTCTCTTTCTTCAGTTGAGAACGGAAAGAAATGACCAGGAAGCACTGGTAAGGCAGAGGGAGGAGGATGACCCCAGTCTCAAGCAGGAACAGAGAGTTCACATAAGCCTGGGTGTGTGCTTGCTTCCATTCCCGCCCACCCACGGTTCCAGGAGCAAACAAATTCTTGGCTGAGCAGGTATGTGTGGGAGGCCTGATTTATTTTCCAACCAGTAGAGCTTTGCCCAGAATTACTTAATCAGAAAATTTCAAGGTCATACATTCAAATATGATGTTATAGCCTTGCAAAAGAAGTAACTCTGGGGTCTGTGGAGCAGGAGGGTGGGGAGTGTGAACAGGGGAAAGAAGGAATTACTCATCTCATTTGATCTAGCTTCTTAACCACTCTTCCTTTATAGCTACTGTATATTGTCAGAAAACAGAAAAACTGGAAAAATGCATAGTTGAAAGAAATAACAGCTAATCTCAACCTAATGCTTACTCTATGGCAGATGCAACTCTAAACGTTGTATTTATATTAAAACTTATTTGATCCTTGGCAATCCTTTGAGGTGAGTACTATTGTCATTATAATCTGTATTTTACCGATGCATAGAGAGGTTAAATGACTTGCCCAAGGACCAATAGTCACCAATAGTTAGGCTGTGCACTAGGGTGCTCTGTGCTATACTCCCCCTCTCCGTGTCTGCTCTCCTGCCTCTCAAAAAGGCAAAATTGTAACAAGAGCTCTTTTCCCTTATGGTATATCTAATTTTTTTTCCCCCTGCTGCAGAGTTTTCTTTAAGCCACTTTCCTGAGAGGAATATTATCAGAGCCAGTCCCCACCTTAAAGTACAGATAGGACAGTACCAACCCTGCTTGCTTAGAAAGTCATATAAGCTGGAAAAGTCCCAAGGCTCAAACCACAATTCCCCTCACACACTGCCTGATTGGAGAGTAGTTCTAGGTGAAGCTTTGATCCTTGTTAAAATGTAAAAGTTCTGGGATGTGCACACTTTAGGCTGTTATCAGTGTGTGGGAAAAGTTGCATTGTTATCTTTTTAAATGTAGTTCAATGATAAGAACAGAAGGTGGTTTCCAGGCGTCCAAGTCCCTGGACCAGTGCTGACTGGTTCACTGCAGGGCTCCTAGAACTTTCCAGGACCCGCACATAAAGGTGCTCAATGCTCCAGCGTGGGTGAATAAAGGGATGAATGAATAGCTATCACTGGTTCGGAGGCCAGGTTTAGGGCAAATGTATGGGGCGTGTAGGTATTAAAGGGGCAGTCAGTTAAGCGTCTGCCTTCAGCTCAGGTCATGATCCCGGGGTCCTGGGATCGAGCCCCACATCGGGCTCCTTGCTCGTCGGGGAGCCTGCTTCTCCCTCTGCCTGCCACTCTCCCTGCTTGTGCGCTCTCTCTCTCTCAAATAAATAAATAAAAAAGAAAATGAGCAGTGATTCCCTAATATCATCTAGTTTCTAGTCCATAATCAGATTTTTAAAAATAAATCTTCTTTTATTAAAGTATAGTTGACATACAGTATTATATTAGTTTCAAGTATGCAACATGGGGGCGACTGGGTGGCTCAGTCGTTAAGCGTCTGACCTTCGGCTCAGGTTGTGATCCCAGGGTCCTGGGATCGAGCCCCGCATGGGGCTCCTTGCTCCGCGGGGAGTCTGTTTCTCCCTCTGCCTCTGCCTGCAGCTCCCCCTGCTTGTGTTTTCTCTCTCCCTCTGTGAAATAAATAAAATCTTTTAAAGGGGGGGGGGGCAGCCAAGCTTAGCAAAGTATCACTAGGAAGGTCTAAATGTGAACGAGTGAATGATAGTAATAACTTCAAAGGATACCTCAGGCATGTTTAAATCTACGAAAATGATCCTTTTTTCAGCTTATTATGAATGGATTACATTTTTAAATGCATATAGAGCTAATATACTAGTGAAGAAGGTTATCTGTTTAGGAGAAGAGGGATATCTACACTATTTTTGCCTAAAATTATCCTCTCCAAAAAGGTGAAGTGCCCTAGAATATAATTTCTTCTCCCTAATATTCTCATATCCAAGACCTAAATATCCTCAAAGCTCTCCTCAAATGTCTTCTCTTCCAGGAAGCCTTCCCTAATTTTCTGGCCAGAAGAGGTCACTTCCCCATTTGTACTCGACAGTACTTTCTTCTTTGTGTACACAAACCCACTTTCTCAATTGTAGTATTTTTCTCGTCTGCGACTACCTAGCTGTCCCCAGCTTTCTCTGTATTCTGCAGGAAACCAAACATTTTTCCTAACATAAATCAGTCAATATTAGACGAATGTTTTTAAAAAGAGCATTTCTATGGAAGTGCTCCAAGGATACCACCATCTGTCTCTCATGTTTGAACGTATTTTAGGTATTTTTAAAAGCTGTAGTTGTTTTAAATGACACCGAAATAGTTGACAATATGCCAGCCTCTCACCCACGGCAGACACACAGGTCACGCCTAACGACCCTGCCTGGGGGAGCCACGCGGCCCCCACAGCAGGCTCTGGGGCCACCTGTCCGTGCACACGTGGACTTCTTGGAAGCGTGACACGAGTAAGGGAAGTTGGAGCCCCGCGGTCTCCTGCGCACGCTCTCGTGCAGTTGTCCCAGTGAGCACGCAAGTACAAAACCACACCCAGTGCGGGCCTCCATTACACGCCGGGCGGGGCTCCAGGGCATCTGTATGGCCTTGCTTTGACCACAGTCAAAAAGTCCTTTGTGATAATATCCTACTTGAGAGAGGGTAAATATTTATTCTCAGAATTAGAGGTTTCCTGTATGACTTTAGATTTATGATAAGGAATGTGCGCAATTGTTTCCATAGGTTTCGGTACAGGGTCAGGGCTCTGAGACAAATATTCCCTACGTCAGGCTGGTAGAAGTGAAAAGCATCCTGGGATTCCAAGGCAAGTTATTTAAAAACAAAACACACACACATACACACACACACACGCAAACCCTGTTATAATTTGTGAGTAATTACCTGTAAGAGCAGATTTCTTAAATATTATGCATTTAAAGCAAAGGATACAATTTTATTAAACACCGAAGCTGATGTGAATACAGCTATTACACAGTTACTATCAACACCAGATTTAAATGTTTCTTTTTTTTTTTTCATTAACAGCCTCATTGTTCTGACTCTTCAGTAAAAACTTACACACGTAGACTTCAAAAAATTTGTATTAGTCCTATGTGTCTTTATCTGTTTTACATGGTAGAGTTTCGTATATAATTTTATTTGAGCAGGGGATTCCCTGCCCCCACCAAAATCTGAAAACTTCTGTGTTTCTCAAACAGCAGTCTGGAATGGCTGTGGTGGACCTGGATAAGCTTTTTTAATATATGGATTCCTGGGCCCTTTTCTCAATAATTCTCTTCCAATAGATATGGAATAGAGATGAGAAGCTGGTCTAAGAGGGAAGAAAAAAAAAAAAAAGGAGGGGAAGCTGCTGATCTAATCAACATATCACCATCTTCATAGAATTCTCGGTCAAATGCTTTAGTAAAATCAAGCCAAAATATGTCAACAGCATACCCTTAATATGAGGACTCCTTCAAAACAGGAAATAAAGTCAGTGTAATATTTGTCCTTTAGAGAAGTGCTAGACCTACTAATACCACATGCTTTTCTAAACGTTGATAAATCATCTCTTTGACTCTGTTTCACTGGGGAACCGACAGCCAAAGCATCTAGTTAAGCTTCCGGATTTTCTTGCTTTATTTAAAATTTGGACAAAGGTAGTAGTTCTCCTTCTTTATTTGACCCCTTTCAAATTCACTGTGCTTCTTCAAAGGTAGTCAACACTTTCGAGGTTCTCTGCCATCTCCTTCAGCAAACTAGAGGCGGAGAGCCGCGGATTTTTAACAGAAGTCACTGGGTGTCCCCCCGCTGAGCTACACTTCCCAGGGGACCGCTGCAGCTCTGTCCTCTTTACACGGTCAAAGTTGTTCCTCTTACTGACAAAGATGGGAAGAAAGACAGTGGTGATGCACAATCACAGACTGTTCACGTGGAAGGACACCTGGGTGTGCAACTATCCTACACTGATGTTTTCAGAGAAGGAAATACATTTAACAAACACACGCAAGCTGGAAGAGTCACCGGCAATGGGAGAATCCAGAAAGCACGTTTCCAGGGTTTAGTAACCAAACATCTCTGTTCACTTGCAGATTCTCCCACTCACTGGCTGCAGGCACTTGGTCAAACCCTCCACCCCCTCGTAGGCCACAATTTCCTTACATGTAAACATGGGAAGAACACCATCCAGAGTTGTGATGTAAACTAAGGTTAGTAATAAATTATTTAATAATAAATAAACGTTATTTAATAATAAAGATACTTAATGGTCTTCTAGAATAGCATCTGGCTCCATATAAACACACAATCATGTCAGCAGTAGTTGTAAACAGGTTTTGGGGGTTTTTGCGGGGGGGGGGGCTGGTGCTTTAGAACAAAAAGAGGAGAAGTCTCTACGTGGGTGGACTAACCTGGGGGCCTCTGAGTTTTAAAGGTGAAGACCAAAGGAGTTCAAGTGCCAGAATCCCCCAAAGCAATGGGTATGAGCGTTGTGGGCTTGTGCGACTGAAAAAGTGAATTATTCAACCCATAGGACTGATTTTCCCCAAACTGGGAGGGGAAAGGGTTAGGGTACCATGAAGAGCAAAGCCCTGGCCCATTTACACACCTGCTGGAGGCAAGACTTCAGATAAAGATGTGGGCACAGTTCTTGTGGAGACTATAGAAAACATATGGTTTGGGGTGTTCTGCAAAGATCCCTTTAAGTGAGCTGGCCAGTGGAGGAAGCAGAGCTACTAATGAGCCTCCCTTCTGAGTGATGTCAGGGGTCCAGGGCAGGTGCACGAGCAGTGGCAACCAGGAATGGATGAGGACCAGAAGTCCTGCTCTCCTTCTGGAAAGTGAGGGATCCCAATGGCAACTGAGATTGGATTTCCACACACCCTGAGAAGTGGGAACCCTCCCCAGACATAATTCAATTTAGAAAAATGACTTAGGAAGCGCCTGGGTGGCTCAGTTGGTTAAGCGACTGCCTTCGGCTCAGGTCATGATCCTGGAGTCCCGGGATCGAGTCCCACATCGGGCTCCCTGCTCGGCGGGGGGTCTGCTTCTCCCTCTGACCCTTCCCCTCTCATGCTCTCTGTCTCCCATTCTCTCTCTCAGATAAATAAATAAAATCTTTAAAAAAAAAAAGAAAAATGACTTAGGATCAGGCTGGTAACAGCTGAGCTAGGATGCAAATCCAAGCTTGTCTGATTCCAAAGCCCTCATTCCTATTACCCACACTGCCTTTGTCCAAAGCATGAGTTCTATGGGTAGTGTCTTCCAAGGTGAAGGTTAGTACATAATTTTCCAATTAAAAATATTTTTTAAACCTGGAAAACAAACTTTTTGGTAGGACTATTTGGATGGACTAGATCTATGAGGTTGAACTGCTTCCCTCTGTAAAGAGAAAGAACATACTGTGAAAACTGCACAGAAAAAATGTGGGTTGGATTTCAGTATCTCCAAAGAGATGTTTAAGCCCAGTGTAAGAAACAGTTCTGGAGAAATGAAGGCACCAGAGTAAGGGACGATGGCCACATCTCTAGGTTCCCTGGTTCAGAGGAAGTCTTGGGAGTGTTGGTAACTACACTTTGACCCCATTTCTACCAGCTAGCACTTGACAAAAGTTGGCAGACTGGATAGAGTGTCTGGCCCTCTATCTACCTTGGCTTTGAAGAATCTCATACAAGCAGAAGTCTTGTTGATAGCCAGATATGAGGGTTTTGATAAGAAATCCCTGAGGGGGGGCATCTGGGTGGCTCAGTCGTTAAGCATCTGCCTTCCACTCAGGTCATGATCCCGGGGTCCTGGGATCAAGCCCCGAGTTGGGCTCCCTGCTCAGCAGGAAGCCTGCTTCTCCCTCTACCACTCCCCCTGCTTGTGTTCCCTCTCTCGCTGTCTCTCTCTCTGTCGGATAAATAAATAAAATCTTTTGAAAAAAAAATAAAACAAAATAAAATAATATAAAAAAAAGAAATCCCTGAGGGACTAATCAATTCAACTTAAACCAAAGAATTTTCTGTTTTCAAGTTATAGCCATTAACAAAGGCCAGATTTATACAAATGACTCAATGCCCTATACTACAGGAAACAAAACTGACCCTTGAACAACTTGGGGGTTAACCACACCCCACCTCGAACAGTCGAAAATCTGTATATAACTTCTGACTCTCCCAAAACTTAACTACTAATAGACTACTACTGACCAGAAGCCTTACCAATAACATAAACACATACCGATTAACACATATTTTGTAGGTTATACGTATTACATACTATATTCTTACCATAAACCTAGCTACAGAAAATAAAATGTTATTAGGAAAATCATAAGGGAGAGTGGGCGCCTGGCTGGCTTGGTCAGAAGAGCATGGGACTCTTGATCTTGGGGGCTGTGAGTTCCAGCCCCACGTTGGGCGTAGAGGTTATTTAAAAATAGTCTTTTTTTAAAAAAAGAAAGAAAACCATAAGAACAAGAAAATACATTTACAGTACTGTACTGTATTTATTGGGAAAAAAAAATCCACGCATAAGTGGACCTGCAAAGTTCAAACCCGTGTTGCTCCAGGGCCAACTGTAGTTTTAAATTAGTACCTATTTCCTAGTTGTGAAATACATGGCTTGAGCATGTGTGAAAAGATGCTAAAAGGATGTCTGTTTGTCCTACCAGAGGTCAATGACAGAAATAAAAAGTCACATACCTGTGTGTGTAGGAATTAAGTGGGTTTACCTTAGAGGCTTGGCCAGGATAGGAGGGTTAGGACTACTAAAGGGTTAGGTCTACTAAAGCCTTGTTGGCAGACCAGTACTCTCAAATCACTTGGAAGCTCATCAGAAATGAACAGCCAGAGCTATCGAATCAGAATCTGTATTTTAATAAGCTCCCCAAGATCTGCACGCACACGGAAGCTTGAGAAGTACTACATTTAAGTACCTTACTTTCAGAAATACTATCGTTTGGTACAATCAGCTTTCTGTTCTGGAACTGTAACCAGGTCTTTCTCATAATCTGCCAGGTCTTTCTCATAAATTAAAATGTTCTTCAGAGGGGCGCCCAGTGGCAAAGTCGATTGAGCATCCAACTCTTGATTTCAGCTCAGGTCATGATCTTGGGGTCATGAGATCAAACCCCACATCAGGCTCCGTGCTCAGTGCAGAGTCTGCTTGAGATTCTCTCTCCCTCTGCCCCTCCCGCTCGTGCTCTCTTTCTCTCTCTCTCTCTAAAATTAAATCTTTTTAAAAATTATTTTTAAAAAAATGTTCCGAGATGTTTCCAAGGAAGAGCAAGGTTATTACTCTCCTTGGAAAAATGACCTGACATTCATCAATCTTTAAGACTGAATGCAGATGAGCTATGTCACATCGAATGTTTTCCATGATATATTTTAATACCAGAGATGCTTTGTTTTGATTTCTGATTGTCCTGAAATGACAGCAACTCCTAGAACTTAAAAAAAAAAAAAAAACTCCTAAACTTAAAAAAAATTTAAAAATTCCTCTTCCCCTCTTACCAGCTTTTCTACTTCTGTTACCAAGTAATTAATGGTCTATTATAATGAATTCTTAAAATATATTAATGGGGAATTTTAGATGAAAACAATTTGCAAAAGAGAAACATTTGTAACAAAATCTCATCCTCTACTCAACTGCCTCAAGCTCTTTCAATTCGTCAGTTGTTTAGTTTAGATTTCTAAATCTGAGCTGCCTTAGAGCAAAGGGCAAACTTCATTCTCACTGATGTCACATACCTAGAGTGGCTGTAAGTAAAGGGAAAGGACACTTATGGTTCACCATTTAGGTAAACTTACAAACATATAGACAGTTTGCAAAAAAATAATCATATTCCTTATCCAAACAAAAGCAAAAAAAAAAAAAAAACTCCAGAATTACAGGAAAATTCTGTACGTCCAAATTTAAAACAAATTTTAAGTTATGTTTGGGTGTGTGTATTGATGGGGGAGACCACAAAAAAATAGCTGAATCACCAAAATAAATAAATATATAAATAAGTAAATAAGCAAAGATTACAAAGAGGGGATCCTCTAAATGCAAATTAACCTTATTAAAAAGAGATGAGTTGTGAACTATCTTGCATCGAAAACTTAAATCACTCATTTCATAAAAATATTAAATGAGCTACTCCTATATGCTAGTGTAGCATGTTATCTTGGCGGCCCCGAACGAACCATGACTCCTGGAATTCACATCCTGCGCCGTGCCCTCACACACCGACTCCGGGCTAGACTAAAGGGATGTTAGTAAGCATGAGGCAAACAGAAACTTGGTAAGTATTTGTATAGTGGAGCTTGTCCTCGCAAATACCTATTGATACACAGCTATCAATATAGAAGACCAAGCAAGCCAGGTAGAAAAAGAGATCAGAACCTCCCAAATGACCCGACGAAGGTGGAGGACATGAGTGAAGCTGTATTGGATATTCCAGCCCCAGCCACCATCTTGCCGCAACCACTGTAGATCATCAGAGAGACTAGCAGAAGAACCACCCAGCTGAGCCCCCTCCAACTCACAGAGGCAAGAGCAAATAAAACAATCGTGTTAAATCCAGTAAGTTTGGGAATGGTTTGTTTTGTAATAAGAGGTAACTCAAAGAACTGGGAACTATATCTGGGTTTAGAATGCAAGAGTCTTATGAAAGAAATCTAGGGTGATTTTTTTTTCTTTCTGTTTCTGACTGACAAAAAGATAAGCTCATACTTAAGAGAATATTTTGTAAGTTCAAATGGGGTAAGCTGCTGAAGGTGTCTCTTTCAAAGGATTAGATAAGAGAAAATTAATCTTTTCTCTATAAATATAGACGTAGGGCTGAAATATCACTAACACAAAAGTAACCAGAAGAATATTATGGAAATCAAAGACCCTAAAGTCAGTTTTAAATACCAAAGCACTGGTAGAAGTTGGAAACATAGCACAACCAGGGAAATAAGCCTAGGGCTGAACTAGAGGCTGGAAAACTGCTTAAATCTGGAAAACTGTACTCAGGTTTCTATTCTAGATCTTCTGCAACTGAAAAGAAGGAAGAGATGGGGAGGAGGGAGGAAGGGAGATACTGAAAAAAATTAGACGTGTTTATCGAGGAATTCCGAAAGAGAGAAAATACGAATTAAGTGGTCTAAGCAGAGAGTGATTATAATCTGTTGGAAGCAGTGATGTTTTTCATATTACTAAAGCACTTTGTATCTATTATCTTTTACCAAATTCACAATAACTTCCAAGGCAGAGATTCTTAATTTGGGGGAAGGGGTTCAAAGACTCCTCTGAGAATCCAAAAAAAAAAGGGTAAGGGCTCCAGAAATGTGTAACTCTGTATATAGTTTTAAGGAAGACCATCTATGGATTCCAGGTTACAAATCTATGTTCTCTAGTGAAATAGGTATCATTAGCCTAATTTCACTCAGTAAACACAAGTATTCAGAAACTGAGTTACCTAAGATCATACAGTGGGCGACTGATAGGACCAGCAATATAACCTCAGAGCTTATTACCACCAGGCTCTTGTTTCTGACTTTGTTTTACAACCAAAACAGGATTGCTGAGCCTGAGGAAAAATAAATTCTTCCCCATTTCCGATTTAAACAGTACAAAAAATGGCAAGGCATCTGGAGGTGGGGGAAAGAAGGTGAATAGCCAGGAGAGACCAGCCCCTTCCTGGCTATGGGATCAGTAACGGGGTCAGTGGGACCTCATTCCTGTAAGATACACCAGGCACCCCCCTCCCCCCGATACCAAAGAAGTGCCTGTCCTCAGCAGCAGTTTCTGCTACACGCCTTTCTATATAGCAGTGTGTCACTGACTTTCTAGCTCTAGAGTACATGGGTTTAGATCCTCTCTCGTGTCCCCACTGGCAGAGCAGGACCCTCTCTGGCTCCTGCAGGCTCTCGTCAGAGCAGCAGAGCCCAGCAGGTGCTGAGGGAAGCAGAGGGCGAAAACACAACTCGACTGTGCTCAGACCACTCCTGAAATTTTTCCGAGGAGACTCTGCAGTCCTGGTACCCTTATGTAAGGACTCTAACATATTCCTGTTTGTGCCTATTAGTGGCTATCCTCATTGTGAAGAGTTTCAACCTCTGAGGGGAGCGCATAAACCTGATTCCATTACTTAATGGACTCAGCAGTCTGGGCAGTAGATCTCTGGGCCCACTGGGAGCACATTAATGTCAACCTTATAGACTGTAGACTGCACAGTAAGGTCTATGCTTGAATTTGGGTGATACAATACCCAACAAGCATAACAAATTTGATTTCTTTCTTGGATGGTCTAGTATTACGGGCTTCTTTTATCCCCTATCTACTTCAAAGCATTCAGAAAAATCTGTACACAGAAAGGACTAGGGGGCTATTTTGTATTGTATGTGATTATGTTGCATCTTTATGGACAGTCACCAAATTAATTTTCCCCTTCTCCGTACCCATGGGAAACGCACCCAATTCAGTGCTATCAACTACCAAACTTAGAGTACTGGTGAAGTTGCTACCAAACTATTTTACCATTTCCACCATGCCTGGTGGCAACTACCATACTTGGTCCAAAAACAGTAGGCCATCCAAACACACATGTAGGCACTCTGGCAAATTTCAGAAAACACTATTGGCAGATCAGTAGGTATTCATTTCCAATCTCAGTCTTTCACCACAGAGTTCTACTGTACAACAATAGTTTTTAAAAAGACAAATCTTTGGGGCGCCTGGGTGGCTCAGTCGTTAAGCGTCTGCCTTTGGCTCAGGTCATGATCTCAGGGTCCTGGGATCAAGCCCCGCATTGGGCTCCCTGCTCGGCAGGAAGCCTGCTTCTCCCTCTCCCACTCCCCCTGCTTGTGTTCCCTCTCTCGCTGTATCTCTCTCTGTCAAATAAATAAAAATCTTTTAAAAAATAAATAAATAAATAAAATAAAAAATAAAAAGACAAATCTTTTTAAGTATTTATCTGCCTCTTTCGCCTCCAGTAACATTGACTCAAGCCCAACCCACAACTGCCACCTTTTGCATTAAAACTCTCCGTAAACCAGATCCATTCTTTCACTGGGAGAAAGACAGGAACTCCTGTGGCACTCCGTCTCTCCTGCCCCAACAGTACCACTGTTCTCCACCTTGTAACCTTGAATGGCTTTATTTCTTCTTTATGTAACACGAGCATCAGACCTGTGTGGCTTTTGCCTTCGAGCACCTAGCATCTCGCACATGCATACATACACCGGGCATGTGTGTGCTGGGAGGGTATGTGGGTACAAACCGAGGGCACTGAGCACCTACTGTGCCCCACGCACTGTGTTTTACCCACACTGCTGCTTTTTATTTCTACAACAGCTCGATCAAGTAGTCATTCTGCAGATTAGGAAACTGAAATGCAGAGAGGCTAAGGCTAGGCCAAAATCACAGAGCTAGTCAACAGCAGAGCTGAGTTTCAAACCCAGGTCTGACTGATTCCAGGAGCCAATGCATTGAAGAGGTTAATATGCAGTAAGTGTTCAATAAATGATTTAGCAGGCAGCATTTCTGTTCAGGACATTGTGCTGAGAACCACTGGGAATCCAGATGCTTTTAAGTTCAACAACTGTAAATACCCGCACTACAAAGTAGTAAGTGACAAGGCCAAAAAGGGGTTTGCACAAATGCTAAGGATGTTCAAGGGAGCACGAGGTCATGTTTTTTGGAGGTAGGTGGGCGAGTGAAGAGGAGTGGGAATAGAATTAAGATAATCACAAGGAAGAGGGTGCTGTGTTGCAACGTGGATTTATGCAAGCATTGGATGAGTGAGCGGTAATAGGACATTAGGATGAAACTGGGCTCACTCTACCGTTTTTTCTAAAGTGGGAGAGTGGACTAACATGCAGGAAGACGGTATCCTTGGTAGCACAATTTCATACACCTGTTCTTTATGCAGTATCCATTCTGGAAAGATTCAGTAAATACTGATGGCAGAAAGGATAGGAAAAGAGTAAAAGGAATATGGGGTTCGTCTGTAGGCTTCCTTAGGATATTTAATCAGCTCACTCACATGCAGTCTGGTTTTCCAGTGCATATTAGGAAGCCCTACCCTGGTCATTCCCAGCCTCTCATCAGGTTGTATGCGCTCTGCACCCAATCACGCCTTCACGTATGCGCCATCTTCTCGACTGCAGCCCCAACTACTGTTAGAGCAGCAGGCTTGCCCCCCAAACTAAGTGCGGAGGTATTTTAATCTATTTATCTGTACATCAAAGGGTTTTCCTTTGGAAAAAGCTTTGTATTTAAAAACAGGTAAAATTGGGCGCCTGGGTGGCTCAGTCGGTTAAGCGACTGCCTTCGGCTCAGGTCATGATCCTGGAGTCCCAGGATCGAGTCCCGCATCGGGCTCCCTGCTCAGCAGGGGGTCTGCTTCTCCCTCCGACCCTCTTCCCTCTCGTGCTGTCTCTCATTCTCTCTCTCAAATAAATAAATAAAATCTTTAAAAAAAAAAAAAACAGGTAAAATTAACGAAAGGGGGCCCATCTACCTAAAAGGGAAAAGGGGAGCCATCTACATGCAAAACAACATGATAGAAATATAAAGGCAAACATAACTGTTATAATAAAATGTCAGATCCGCTTCTAAAGGGAAACAAGTGTTCCTCAAATAAATAAACGTGTTAGCAGAGAAAACCAACCAGCTGTACTATGCCCGAAGCAATGAAAACCTGTTTCCTCCTTTCCTTCTTGTCCTTTTGAAAAGACAGTATGTCACAGTCAGACTTTTTTTGTAACAGCATTCATTCTTGTGACAAATGTTTGCTAAGGTGGGGGGGTTTGGGGGGGTGAGGAGGAAGGACAGGAATAAAAAGGCGAAGAAAGCAGAAAAGAGAGAGGAAACCGTAAGACGCCATCTGCTGACAAAAGGGAGGAAAGAAAGAGGAGGAGAAATCAGCACCGCTTCCAGACTAGTGAGTCTGAGGAAATGACAACAAAATGGCAACACATCAGCTTGTCATTCATCTTTGTGAAACGGGAAATTTTACTAGGAAAATAGGCGAAATACGTTTTTTCACTTTTGTATATTTCATGTCCTGAAAAGTATTATTACTACTGAATCAAATGATAAAGACCACCACCGTTCCCCAAGTGCAGAGAGAATTACACCCAAACTATTTTAAGCATCAGAGTAGTATCACACTGAATGAAATCAAAC
This sequence comes from Neomonachus schauinslandi, assembly GCF_002201575.2. Taxonomy (NCBI): domain Eukaryota; kingdom Metazoa; phylum Chordata; class Mammalia; order Carnivora; family Phocidae; genus Neomonachus; species Neomonachus schauinslandi. The sequence continues at coordinate 84,452,467 of NC_058414.1, forward strand.
ATTCCAATGATACTTCAGCTTACCCAGGCAGAATGAGCTGAGGGATGATTTCTTTGGCTAGAAGAAGTCATGGAAGTTTAAAACAAACCTGGGACAGGAGAAGACTATAGAATACTAAAAGAGAATCATTATTTATAAATAGGATGTTGGACATTACTCACCACTGATTACAAGCTAGCCAAACAATGTATCAATCACTCATTCTTTTTTTTTTTTAAAGATTTTATTTATTTATTTGACAGAGAGAGAGAGATAGCAAGAGCAGGAACACAAGCAGAGGCAGAGGGAGAAGCAGACTCCTTGCTGAGCAGGGAGCCCGATGAGGGGCTCAATCCCAGGACCCTGGGATCATGACCTGAGCCGAAAGCAGATCCTTAACTGACTGAGCCACCCAGGCATCCCTCAACCACTCATTCTATGCTACAAAAAGGCATAAAAGCTTATCAGAAGTAAAAACCCTCAGTGACTGAATGAAATCAAACTAAATGATAAATCTCGGAGCTGAGGAGAAAGGCAGGAGAAAGGGAAAAGAGGGGTTTCCCTACATGCACATCTTTAAGGAAGTTGTAACACACTGGTTTTTTTCTCTTTTTTCCATCAACCCAGCCATACCCACAACCCCCCCACACACACACTCACACGTACACACACGTACACACACACACATGCATGCACAGCTGTTTCCATTTCTAACACACCCATATTTCCACTTGAGTTAAGAGATCTCTGCTTTATAGGCAGCTGCTTGTAATAACCCAGTTTTCGGTATACGGCACTTCTCAGCATTTAAGAACCGTTTGTGTACGCGGTACCTGAGGACCAGCTACGCGTCACTGGACAGAGGGCGCTAGTGGACATCACCGTGGTCTTAGAGCTGAGTGTGTTGTATGGAAGTTCTCATTCCACATCACTTGGGGCTCGTTAGTTCACAACGCTAGGAACAGCATTTAACCTACACTTAACCTACAACACAATGTTTTCATTGATTTGTTTTGTCTATAGACTATTTGACTGTTTTGCATTAAACAGAATTTAAGAAAGGTTGATATTTTGTTACTGAATTTTTTGTTTTTTATTGTGGTCTTAGACTCTTGGTGTGCAATAGCTACAGAAGAACTCAAGAAAAGTGGACAGAGAGCCGTACTATAGAGAACATATAAGGCATCTTTAGGTCATGTTGTGGGACCTATGCTATTCCCTGGAGCAATTATGTCAGTTTCTCACTGGACTTAATGTTGTGTTACTACAAATGAATGTCAGCGTGAGGATTGAAAACCACTCACGTTTTTCCTGTTGAAATTACTGAATTATTGACAACTTTTAAGAATCTGTTCTACAAAGGTTTTTCAGAACAAATAATCCATATAAAGTTGGGGCTTTATAAGTTTTTTTTAATTGAAAAGTAGTTTGTTTTTATTTTAAAAGACTTATAAAACTTCTTGAAGGGAAAAAAGAAATGTGGATAGACCCTAATATATTTTCACAGAAGAAAAATGCACCAAGAGGCTTGGTGATCGATGCAGTTGCTATGCTTTAGAAACTTATACCTTAAAGCACCCAAATCCACTAACGTGCTCTCATGGAGAACCACAAAGGGTTAGGGGCACGGAACCAGTTACATTAGTGTCCAGAAAAGATTAAGAGAACACACATGGTGTAGTGCAGAGAGGCCTAGAATAGCAGTAAGAAAAGCGTGGCTCTCACTCCCAGTCCTGCCGCTAGCAACCTGGAATCTTCATCCCCGCATCTACACACTTCATCATCCGCAAAAGGAGAGACCCAGTGTTCTCTCTGAGTCCTTCCTGCCCTGTGTTACTATCAGCCTCACCAGCTAAGAAAACACACACACACACAAAACACCTATCTACTAACTGAGATTCTAGACAGTGTTATTATAACTTAGGACTACTGAATCATGCATTAACAAGAAAAAATGGGCTCTGCTCAGACCACTATCCTGAATTTAGTGCTTATCCAGCCCATGGATATCCCCTTTTCCTTTTTCTACACCAAAAAAAATTTAAAGGGGGGGGGGGGTCTTCCTGAACTTGTCTCCTTATGCACATGTTCCAAAGTTTCTCTAGGGTATATACCTGGAAGGAAAAAGGCTAGATGTAGGGTCAGCTCACACAAAGCCCATCTATACATCCTCAGTCCTAAGTTACTCATCCAGAATGGCTTCTTGCACTGGAATCTACTCTTAATTCCAATTCTTATTAGTTTCTGACCCACATGGGAGTTCTGCCCTTTATAATTTACACTCAATCCAGCTTTTACCATATGACTTTGCCTCCCACCCACCCACCCCCCAGCCCCCACCCCCTGGCGCCCGTTTTGCTTAGGGATCCTTAGGTACTACTTCAGCCATGCTGCCTCAATCCAACCCAACCTCAGCACCTCTAGCTAGGAGCATGCAGGCTGTGCATGGTATGTGAATGGCATTCCCACAGATACCCATATCTCCCAATTTCAAAGGCTACCACTTGATCCTTCAAAAATCAACAAGCATTTGGTGAGTCTTTGCTCTGTGCATTACACAGAGATCGAGCATGTATATGCAGTTTGAATATCATTTGATTTCCCTATACAGACTCAGTGAGTGCTATACATCAAAAGGCTTCAATTAACAGATTACAATGAACCAGCTGCCATGAGAAGCCCCAATCTGAAGTCTGGTGACATTTCCAGGTAAGGGGATAAAGGAAACAGGTGTGCATGGGACAGGTAGGCAACCTTCCTGCCCCTACAGTCCACCCTATTTCAAGGCGTATGTTGGATTTGGGGAGGTGCAGAGATTTTCTACATGGCGAGGAGGACCCTGAACCTTGTTCCATCAAGTACCATCCTGCCTCCTCCTCATACTGAGGGGCCACTACCGACAGGGAACTGGCCATTACTTGTTATATCATGCCCCTGGAAAATCATTTGCTCTCTAAAATCACTTAGAATCTTCAGTCTCTCAATCTCAGTTGCCTTATCTGTAAAAGGGAGAAAAATGATAGTACCTGTCAGACTTGTCATGCAGATTAAATGAGAATATGTAGAATATACATATGCAGTAGGGTTTTCTACCTTGTTCCCCGAATGGGGCTAGAGAACAAAACCAGGAACACAGGCCAAAGGCACCATACCGCATATGTCCACTCAATACAAGAAAGAACCTAATAATAATTAGAGCAATTCAAAGACAGAGGAGCAGTTAGGTACCAAAGTTCAGGCAGGGGTTGTGAGGCCTACTCAAGTCAAAATGATCTGGGGCGCCTGGGTGGCTCAGTTGGCTAAGCATCTGCCTTCGGCTCAGGTCATGATCTCAGGGTCCTGGGATCGAGCCCCGCATCGGGCTCCCTGCTCAGCGAGGAGCCTGCTTCTCCCTCTGCCTCTGCTCCTCCCTCCCCACCCATGCACGCACGCTCTCTCTCAAAACAACTAAAAATCTTCAAGAAAAAAAAAGTAAAAATGATCTTTCATTAACCTTCTCCCTTCTGAAGGAAGAATTACTCTATTCGAGTAGAAGAAAACACGGTGGCTTAATTATTTTTCTCTAAATTTTAAGACTGTAGATGGTATTTCATTAGACATAGGGTGAATACTAAAAATTGATGCCACAAAAATCTGACAGGTGAAATTATGACACTTAATAAAGCAAAAAAAAAGAACCTCTCCTAAGAAAAGAATCCAATTCCATACCGCAATTAATGAACAAGGGTCTACTAATTTCACCACGGAAGAAAGAAAAATCTAAATTGAAGGTAAATAGTAATTTGGACCCTAACGATGTCAATGCTCTTGGCCTCGTAAAAAGCAATTTCAGAAATCCTTCTTTCCAAACCCTCAACTTTGTGAAAACCAGACAAGTGCCATCTGCCTCTGGCAGGTAACGGGCACTGCCTGATGGGCCCAAGGCACCTGCCCATCGACAAGTACAGCAACAGGTGCAATTCTGAGCAACAGTTGCAATTCTGTTTGTTCTGCTGTCAATTCCGTCATTGCTTAGGAGGGCCCCCCCACCCACCCGCTGCCAGAAGTAACTCAGTTTCTGCGTTCTCTTGCAAAGAGAGCTTATTTTAAGTCATTCTTAGCCACACAAATAAAATGATTTTTCACAACGGTCCTGATTTGGATTTTCGGGTTTCCCCGGTGGCACACTTTTTATTGAGCAGCCTCTGTGCCTCCCTGGGCACTCCCTCTTCTGCTCATTTTTGTGCCAATCCCAAACGCTGGCAGGAAATCAAGTATTGGTTCTTTTGCTCTTATCCATCCCAAGTAGGAGGAAACACTAAAAAAAAAAAAAAAAAAAAAATTTTTTTTGAAAGTAAGGAACTAACTAGAGTCATTTCTGCTAGGAACTGAGGAACGGCACGTGAAGAGGACCCTGGCCCCATCCTCACTTACTAGCTGTGTGGACTCTGGCAAACGACTTCACCTTTCTAAATCTTAGTTTCCTCAACCAGCACGTGAAGAGGCACCATTAGATGACCTAGACGGCCATTCAAGGCAGGAAAGTTTTGCTGCTCTGAGCTATACACAAGCAGAGACACACTACACTTTGGAGAATACGGCCTGGCAAATAAGAGCAAACAGGATGCCAAGAAAAGTCCCATGTTGTTAGATGCAGATCTTACATTTTCTCAGGAATCCAACCTACTCACACAGCAACTTCCAATGCCATTATTAACGGCGTATTGAAAGAATCATGAAGTAGTTTCCATAAGATGTTAAATTAAAAAAGAAAACATTTCTATTTTCAAGTATGTTTCAGAAACTGGGTTAAAAATAAGGTGAAATAGATTCCTCACCTTAGATTTTTTTTTTTTTTGAGGATTTTATTTATTTATTTGAGAGCGTGCACGAGCTGGGGTGATGGGCAGCGGGAGAGGGAGAAGCAGGCTCCCCACTGAGCAGGGAGCTGGACTTGGGGCTCGACCCCAGGACCCCGGGGATCATGACCTGAGTTGAAGGCAGACGCTTAACCTACTGAGCCACCCAGGTGCCCCTCACCTTAGACTTTTAAAATGCAAAATGTGTATTGTGAATTTTCAAGACAGGTATTAGAACACAGCATTTTCCCAAAGCTGTTTGCCACAGAATTCTTTTTTTTATAGCAAATCCCGCAGATCCAGTGTTCTCAGGAATACACTCAGGAAACTGCTGTTCTAACCAATCAAGTGTCCACTGTGAGGTTACAAAAATGAATGGACGTGAAGCATCGCCCAGGGCACCACCAGGAGCCCTGGCAGCAGGTCAAGAGCCCCTGCTCGACTGCGAGTTCTGCTGCCAACTAGTTGTTTGCACTGGACCCAGTTTACCAGCCTCCCCAGACCTGCTGGGTCCCACCTGTGCTACGGGCATCAGCTGCCAGTCAGCCCACTCCACCCAGCCCCAAGCAGCATGGCACACAGCCACCTCATGTCTCTCTTCTCCTGTCTAAATTTTGTAGAAATGCTGGCTGCCGAGGATGCCCCCATGTGACAATCCAAGTAACTCATACCCTTGATCCCACTATCATCCTCATTTCTACATTATCATATAACAGATATGGGGGGGGAGGGGATGTTCTGGAATTGTGGCACAGTAAGGAGAATTCTACAAAAATCCCAAGTTTTCTGGAAATATCCCTCAATGTAGATATAACTAAAGAAAATGAACCACACGGTCTCTCTTCGAACTATCCTCTTTTCACAGAAATGTCCTAATCAAGCAAATGTCCTAATCAAGCAAATTAAGCAAACACTGGAAATCAGAGGAACAACACAGCTTTCTTTGAAATTTGAAAAAAAAAAAGTTTTCCTGATAAGTATTATTGACTGAAAAACAGTTAACATGTTTGTCACTTTCAAAAAGCCACAAATGAATTTCTCTGAAAAACCCAACCTCTTTTTGAAAAAAATCCACAAAATTGGGGCTCTGCCAAAGCATGAATGTTACAAAACCATGTGCCACGTGACCTTTATGTTTCACGTTAATTACTAAAGCAAGGATTTAGCTCCTGGCGATTTGAAGTCAGAAAGATCAGACATGGATTCAAGTGCTGGCTCTGGTATCTGGGCAAGTTCCTTCGTTTTTGTTCAGCCTCTTGTCTCCTAATCCGTTAAGTAGGAACATAAATACCTAGTTCACAGGAGGGTTAGGAGTTTAAATAAAACTGAATTTGCCTAGCAGATCAGGGACTACAATCGTTAGATTTAGTTTTGGCTGGGAATGTCTACAAGCCCAAAGTATCTGTGGTTTAAACAAGAGAAGTTTCTTTCTTTTCACAGGTAGAAGTCCAGGAAGGCAAAAATAGCACTCTACCCATACTGTTGCTCTACCATGAGTGACGTCAACTTCGTGGTTCACGATGATGGCATCCACATTCCAGGCAGAATGGGAAAGGCAGGGGGGACACATATTGTCCCTTAAGGAAGGTTCTAGAAACGACTGCGTGATAATGTACCGCCCATTAACCAGAATTTAGTCATATGGCCACAAAGCTGCCCACTATGAAGTAGGGCTGCAGTGACTCTATAAAGATGTCACTGAGAGGACACTGAGGACACTGAGAGGACAACCCACAGGTTCAGCCACAAAACCCAGCAACGCCAGCAAGAGTTCTTCTTTGGTCTCAAATGGCTCTGCTGTTGGACGGGAGTGACATCCAGCCTGTACACACTGGTACACCACACCAGTATGTGAGGCTGGCATGGATGCTCAGTGTGTGAATTCCTATGCTGTGCTGGCTGTTAAATATACTGAATATTATCCTCGCCTTTGGGAAGTCGTTACCTTAAACTTCCACAACAAACAAGATCTCCTTTGTAATGCATGCAGTTTAGGGCGTAATTTTTCCACAACTGGTTTCCCCTCAGTTTTCTGTCCTGAAAAAGTACTAATCCCAGCATTTGCTTTCATAGAGAAAGATCGATTCTGAACTCCAGGGTTCTGTTTTCAAAACCTAACACTTCCGTTTGGCTCTCTGCGCATGCCACGCCTGTTGTCATGGTCTCCTGGAAGCTGGGATGCAGAGACGTGATGTGGAAGAAAGCAGCTCTGTCCCCGCTGCGCATGACCCCCGCTGCTGGACCCTCCCACCCCTTGGTCACTCATAGTGGTTGTAGGCAAAGAACGGGGGAGGAGACGGGGCAGTGCGGGCTTCCGAGTCCATATTCAGTGCACATGTGACTTTTATGTGGGTGGTACCTGCCGAATAAAGCTGTGGTATGTCACTATTCAAATTAAACTCAATTAACACCAGTATTCATCTTCTTCAAAGACTGGCGCTGAAGCAGGGACCCCAGACCTATAACAATTCCCTTTCAACCTCGTCTTTCTGGGATAATTATTTACAAGAGTTTAAATCAGCATTTCCTAAGCTGTGTTCCACGAGTGTTAAGAAAGGTTGCATTAGGGGCGCCTGGGTGGCTCAGTCGTTAAGCGTCTGCCTTCAGCTCAGGTCATGATCCCAGGGTCCTGGGATCCAGCCCCGCATCGGGCTCCCTGCTCTGCGGGAAGCCTGCTTCTCTCTCTCCCACTCCCCCTGCTTGTGTTCCCTCTCTCGCTGTGTCTCTCTCTGTCAAATAAATAAATAAAATCTTTAAAAAAAGAAAGGTTGCATTAAAAAAAAAATACTCAGTACTAGGAATATTTTTGTGCATGAATGGTACCAAAACAGTTGTGAATAGTTTAATTACTGCAAAATGACCATCCTGTAAGAAATGGTCTGCCAAGCCCGGGACCTGGCATGCCAGGAGGCCTCATGAGATTTCATATGATGGTCACATGAAACTTCAGACCAGCCCTCTGCTCCTATCAAACTACAGAATTCTTTCTGTCCTAAGTGACCCTTATCTCCTAAGTCATCTATTCTGTATCCCGCACATTTCTCATCTATTTTATTTTGTCCTTCATTGTTTTATTTATTGATTTTTTTTATTAAGTAATGTAAGCACATAGTTACAAGGTACATAAAGAAAAGGGTATGGAGTGAAAAAGTCATTGTTATACCTCTGTCTCCCTCTTATATGCTTTCTCCATTCCCAGAGGGAATGCATCCTGTGAATCCATCCAGATTACATAGTTTTCTAACATAAATGTCAACATAAATGCATCTATTTTTCACAAAAGGGTACATTTCCAATATTCTTTTCTCATTTTAAAAAGTTTAAACCTAATTTGTTGTCAGCACTCACTGTAACTAATGCATCTAAATACCTTCTATTCTAAACTGAACAGTGACATGGACGCCTGGGTGGCTCAGTCGGTTAAGCGTCTGCCTTCGGCTCAGGTCATGATCTCAGAGTCCTGGAATGGAGTCCGAGATCCTTGCTCAGCGGGGAGCCTGCTTCTCCCTCTGCTGGCCACTCCCCCTGGTTGTGCACTCTCTCCCCCTCTCTCTGACAAATAAATAAAATCTTAAAAAAAACTGAACAGTGACATTTATTGTATATATAGATGCTATTTAACACTGTATATGCATCACCAATTATCAAAATAATATTCTAACTTTGAAATGCTATTGGTATCAATTTTCTTTCCCACAATTAACTTACTATAGAACACTAATTCTCAACAGATAGTTGGAGTACATGCGTCTTCAAAGAGGAGGATCAGAATCTTGGGGAAGGGCACGGAAGCGCGAACTCTCCACTCACTCCCATAAATTCTGAGATATCCTCCTGGACAGAGTCCCCCATTCCTCAACTGTGGGAAAATCACTGCATTGAATGAGAAATGTATTTGAAGAAAGCTTCCAGTACAGGGCTGTCCAATAAAACCTTCTCCAAAATGGCAATGTTGCAGATCCACACTGTGCACCAGCCACAAATGGCTAATGGATGCTTGAAATGTGGACTAGTACAACTGAGGAACGAAATTTCATTTCATTTCAATTTAAATAACCACATGTGCCTCGTGGCTACCATTCTGGACAGTGCTGGTCTACTGAATAGTGAGCATACTAAACAGGAGAAGATTATAATCCCTGTTATAGAACAGGAGCAACAGGAAATAAATGTGTGTGTGTGTGTGTGTGTGTGTTGTGTGGTGAGCATAGTAGATTAAGCTCAAGCTACAGCTTCTGAATCTTCTTTCTTTACATACCCAAGGCTGATTGGACTATGTCCAAAAATAATTTATTTAGTTAAAGTTGGAACAAGCATTAAGGATGTGTTGCAGTTACCTCTAAAATCTGGAATTAAAATATTTTTAATTTACTAAAACTCTCCGTTTGATTATGCACTCTGTTTTAAAATTTTCCTGGCATGATGTTGCGTGTGGATCACACCAAATTAACAGTTTCTGTGTTAGGTGGAAAAAACAAATTGCAGAGGAGTACGTACAATATTATGCCAACTGCACAGATATATGTGTGTGTGTGCATATACACACATATACAAACATTTGTATATGAATAGAATTCATCTAGAACAGTGCTGTTCAACAGCACATTCTGTGATGATGGAAATGCCATCCATTCTGTCCAGCACGGTGCAGCTAGTCATAGATGGCTACTGACCCCCTGAAATATGGCTGGTATGACTGAGGAATCGAATGTTTAATTGTATTTAATTTTAATTAATTTAAATCTGAATAGTCACAAGTGGCAAATGTCTACCTCATTAGATGGCACAGGTCTAGGAGAATAAACCTCAAGCCGTTCAAAGGGCTACCTCAAAGGGGTTACGACTGGAGGGAGAAAAGTAAACTTTCACTTAAACTCTACACACCACTGTAGTGTTTCAATTTAATTATTTGGCTTTGTCCACCTGGCATGTAATAGCTCATTAAACAAATAAACAGGAAGGGAAGGTGTTTTAGCTTGGGCTGCTATAACAAAATACCACAGGCTAGGTGGCTTAAGTAACAGAAATTGATTTCTCACAGTTGTGGAGGCATTAAGTCCAAGATCAGGGTGGCAGTGGGGTGGGGTTCTGGTGAGTGCACTCTTCCTGCTTGCACATGGTCGCCTTCTCGCTGTGTCCGCACGTGGGGGGGAGGAGAGCAAGCTCCAGTCGCTCTTCCTCTTCTTATAAGGACACCAATCCCATCATGAGGACCCTACTCTTATGACCCTTACATGTAAACCTAATCACCCAAATGTCCATCTCCTAATACCATAACATTGGGGGTTAGGTCACACCCCACAACTGATGTATCAGCAAACGGTACCAACTCCACCTTCAGTGTCCCCAATCCAACCCCCTCTTATAACCCCCACTATTACCAACCCAGTCTCCCCTAGACCATACCACACTTCCAGTCTTGGCCCCTACCCCCAACCCCACAGCATCCATAGTGACCTTTTAAAATGGAAGTCCTAGCATATCTGTCCCTACTCAGAAAGGCTCCCCAAGCCACTGGGAATCAAATCCAAGTTGCCCACCATTTAGGTCTTACATGGACCGACCCCTGGTACCTCTCCAACTTCATTTCTGAATGCTCTTGCATTCGTTGCCTGCACGGCTCCAAGAAAAACACTGCAGCCCGCAGAGCTGTTGCTCTGGTATGTCCCATCTTACGTCTTCGAACTTGCAATTCCCAGTGCCTGGAAAGCTCTTCTTACTTCACTCAGTGCCAGAAGACTGAATGCTTGTGTTCCCCCAGGATTCTATGTTGAACCCCTAATTCCCAATGTGAGAGTATTTGTAGATGGGGTGATTACGTCATGAAGGTGGAGGACCAGTGCCCTTCTAAGAGAAGACATGGGAGAAATGATCCCTCTCTCCCTCTGCCACGGGAGGACACGGCAAGAAGGCAGTTGTCTGAAGCCAGAAAGAGCGTGCTCACCAGGAACCCAACCCTGCTGGCACCCCGCTCTCAGACGTCCAGGCTCCAGAACTGTGAGAAATAAATGTCTGTTGTGAGGCAACCCAGTTTACGGTATTTTGTTACAGCACCCCAAACTAAGACACTCGCCCCCATGTTTCCCCATCCCAGTATTCAGCTTTACTTTTCTTCACAGCATTTATCAGCATCGGACATGATGTCACATGTTTCTTGGTTTCCTGGGCACCTCCCACACCAGAACAAAAGCTCAGAGTGGGCAGAGAGTGCGTGACGTCACCAAGATGGTGGCAGAGGTTGTTCCTGACTTCACACCCCTTCACAGCAACAACGAACGTCTGTTCAAGAACAAGACACTGAGAGACTCCTAGAACACAGGGGTGAGGCTGAAGCACCCCCTGCACCTCGGACACCAGGACAGAATGCATCAGAAGGTAAGAGAAGCAGCTACGTGTTGACCACACCACACTGCCCCACCCCCAGGCCAGTGCCCCACATGGAGAGGTCTCCCGTGGGCCACCAGGTCCTCCAGTGGGAAAGAAGAACCCAGGAGGGACAAACGGCAACCAGCACCGTGGAGCACTCTGCAGGAGCCCCCCACTCTAATCCCCCACCATGGGGACTGCAGGGCAATCTGAGGGGCTCAATCACTGGGGATCTGACTGTGACTGAGGATGGGGGAGGGGCATACGACAACCAGCACAAGGATCTTGGCAGATGCGGTTCATACCCGCGGTGCCCTCATAGTCATTCATCGCAACCAGTGGCTTTGCTCATCTGCAGAACCAGGCGCAACCCTGACCGGGGAACTTGGTGGGGTGTAGATCTGCCAGATTCGGATCCCCAAATGAGGAGTTTTTCCAGAGCTTGGTTGGCAGAAATGCTCAGTAAACATTTACTGAATACATTAACTAAGTAGCTCTTACAGAACCATCTCTTAGAATAATCTATGAATCGGATGTCTGGAGTGAAGCAATAAAAACAAAAGGAGTCACAGTGGGGGAGAGGGTAGTAACTACTACAATCAGAAAAGAGGACACTGAAGCTCCTCCCCCCAACTCCACCCCCAAAAGACCTGAAGCCTCACCTCCGGGGGCACTCCAGGCCCAACCCAGGACAGGAGGAGTTCTGGCTCCTCCAAGGGATGCCCGGGAGCTGGTTTCGGGCTAACTGGAATGGATAAAAGCGGACAATTAACATTAACACGGTTACCTTCAGTGATCCAGAAAGCGGTTCCTTTATACCCTCTGTGACAAATAACCCTATTTTTTTTTCTCTTTCAGCTGTAAGGCACTTAACATTTCAAACCTATAGTGAAGTAGAAGTTTGAACCTGGCTCTTAAGAAGGTAACAGATGAGCAAATAAGATACTTTCGTATAGAACGTGTTAAACCCGAGAAGCCTAGTGATAACAAATGCACTATTAACTGCATAAAGGCGATATAATTTCCAGGCAATTCCACAGAAACAACACAAGAATAAAAACATCACAACCAATGACTTCCAGCTGGTTAGAGGTCTCCAGCTCCTCGCTAATATTCAGTATGTCAAGAGTCTATTATGAGATTCTACTGTTCATGGTCAGCCCTCAGAGAGAGGCGAGGCGGGAGATTGTATTCAGGGTGGCGAAGAGCATGAGCTTTGCAGCTCAAACGTGGGGCTGTATTTCCCACTGGGTGACTTGCTATTTAAGTGACCCTGGCCAAATGACTTCACTTCTCAGAGTCTCAGTGTTCTGCTCTGTAAAACGAGGACAAAAAAATCAGCAACCTTACAGCATTTTTTTTTAAGATTCTACGAAGGGATGTAAATAAAATCCTCAGCACAGACTTTAACAGTCTTTATTATAATATACTGGAATTCTGCATTTCAATGTTTCTCTCTTATGATCACCAGAAGGGCAGCTCTGTCATTCTCCTAATGTTTGCACTCTCCCCAGGCGCCCAGCTCTGGAACTAGATAGTTAATAAATCAATGAATTCCGTCTACTGAATGCTCGTATTTTTTTTTTTAAGATTTTATCTATTTGACAGAGAGAGAGAGCACACAAGCAGGGGGAACGGCAGGCAGAGGGAGAGGGAGAAGCAGGCTCCCCGCTGAGCAGGACTCAATCCCAGGACCCTGGGATCATGACCTGAGCCAAAGGCAGTCGCTTACCCGACTGAGCCACTCAGGCGCCCCTAAATGTTCGTATTTTTATGTGAAAGACAACCAAAGAGATGATACAAAGAAAGAGAAGGGAAGGGGTTTGGATGAGAGGAGAAAGGAGCCACACAGAGGCAGCAGATGGGAGAGGCAGTGATTACAAGGAGCAACAGGGAAGTGGGCAGCCACCCTCCAGAGCAGGTCAGAGAATCAGCACACGAAGTGTAGAAAAGATCTGAGGTCTACTTGGCAGAAGTGGAGGCCAAAACGCCCACCTCACTGCACCCCAACGACCTGCAAAGGCACTGGCGAGCCACACCAGAGACAACACAGACAGAGCACTGTGATAATGACAAAACTGCTCTATCCAGGAGATTCCTGCCCGTTTCTCTTCTGAAAGATGCCAATCACCTTTTCCCCTGGGTGTATGCAGGATAAAGCCTACGGGACTATCTCTGCAGAGTGCAGAACCACTGAGCAGCCAAGAGAGATGGTTACCATCTACAGCTCAACGCAGCAGCGAGCTGGATCACAGAGTGAAGTCCTCTGGCCATGCAAGCACGCACGCACACAGCAGGAGTGCAAGGAGCCTGCCACCCTACAATAAATCCCACATAAATAAAATCTTCTTTGCAGAAGGCAAAGGACAGTAGTGAGCAAATGTGTTACTGTACCTGAAAGAGGAAACAGACGTACTTGCCTTCTGACAGAAGTCAGTTTGACAAGAGATGAAACAACAAAGATGACTAAGACAGCATGAAAAGTAGAAGAAAAACCAGGCTGTCGTCGGCTCACGGATGCCAAGGGACGGGAGAAGGCTCGGTGGCAGGGAGGACGGAGAGCCCTACGGCAGGAGTGCATCCTCTGACCAGAGGAAGCGGGGAAGAGGAGCAGTCCTGAGTTTGAAGACAGCTTAGTAAAAGTCAGCATGAAGAATCAGGGTGGCAGACAGCTAGCCAGAAGAACAAGAAGCGACTGGTGCCCAGTGCTGAGCAATCGCCTCAATTTACGTGAACAGGCACCAATCTGCCCAGTTGCCGGACTTTGTCCAGCACAGCTCAGGAGCCCAGGGGCAAGCAAGAGGACAAAATGGCCAGGATGTGCAAGAGGCTGATTCAGTACCGGGACTATACATTCTAAGTTGAATCAGGACGAAAATAAAGATGGAAAGGTATGGAGCAAAGGAGGCAGCAAACGAGAGGTCACCGCGGGATCAAAAGAGAGGTGGGATACAAGGTGGATGGACGGGGGGGTGTGGTCAAACGGGAGATTTCTGACGAACTGATCTGAGCCGTGAGTAGACAAGGCCTAGAGAGTGGGGAGATGGAGGAAGTTGGGGAGAAGACCCCTGGTGATGAGCAGCCCCCACTCCCATGCAGTCAGGGAAGTAGGCGGGTCATCCAATGTAGCTGGGTGGGAACAATGAGGTGGTCACCAGTGAGGGTGGGAGGGAACGAGAGAGTCAGCAGGTCATGGTTACGAGGAAGACAGAAGATGGTTATCCATACAGCCTGACACTCAGAAAAAGCAGGGGTTGTTACCGGAAGGGAGAAAAGCAAATATCTAGTGTCGCCACACCAAGCATGGGGGCCGCCACCCCACCTTCCAAGTAGTCTTGTCACTCTGCCAGTGATAACATTAATCTAATCAGGTAGTTCCTGCCGGTTTTTATTCTGAAGGAAACCAATCTTTCCCCCACATTTATTCAAGATAAATACTAGTAGGCTATTTCTTCAGGTTAGTAGAGCTTTCCTAAGAGGAAATCTTCAGTGACTGGGACATTCATCTGAGAATGCAAAAGGGGGTCACACATTTACCCACATGCTGACAGAGTATAAGTCAATTAATGCTTTTATTAGATTTTTTTGAAGGCCAAGTTTTTACCCTATCTTACACTAATTGGAAACAAGGGTTTGTCTCAACATTGGAAAACTATGTCCTTGTCATTATACTGAAGACTGAAGGGATCCAGTGTATTTTTTACTATCTCCCTGCTGCCAATACTCTGTCACTGGTTCAACCGATGAACCCATTTACGATGCAGTCCTTCTTGTCACTAGAGAAGGATTTCAGGGCTCTCCCACTCCTCTGAATAGATTTGCTTGGGGATTGTCTGCTTCAGGAAAATTTCATGGATACCCACGCGTCTAGTCCCTGTTCTCCCAACAAGATGCTACCCCCCGTTCTGCCAGGGCACTCCCTGGGCAGGTCTGTTACTGCACTTAACACACCTGACTGTTAAGTAAGACAAGCCTTATGACCGAGGACAAGTACCTAACCTCCGAACTTATGCACCTGTGAAAGAGTAAGAACTTCAGGCTTTTGTATCAATTCATGAGCTGAAGTTTATGCCTAGAAAGCACTTACAACAGTCCCTGGCATATGGTAAGAGCCATGGAAGTGTTTGCTATTCTTATAAGGATATGTATTTGCATGTCTCTGTAGACTTACTAGCACCTTTATAATAGAGACTAAGTCTGAATCGCTATTCCCCAGTGCCTAGTACAGTGACTGGCTACTCAGACATTCAGGGCATGAATGCAGGACTCAATCAATAGGCCAATTTTTATCTCACAAGAAATATGACAATGTAGATATTTAAAAATAATAAAATGAAGGATTACCTAATTTGTAACCCACCTTGCTTAAAAATAATTTAAGGCAGTTCATAAACTATAGCCTTACATTTCAAAATGGTAATGAAATGAAACAAGTTAAAATTAAGGCTAGAACTCCCATTAGCAATACCACTAAAAAGTCAGTGGACTTCTTAAGCATTAAGTACACTTGGGGCACCTGGGTGGCTCAGTCGTTAAGCGTCTGCCTTCGGCTCAGGTCATGGTCCCAGGTCCCAGGGTCCTGGGATCGAGCCCCGCACAGGGCTCCCTGCTCAGCGGGAGGCCTGCTTCTCCCTCTCACACTCCCCCTGCTTGTGTTCCCTCTCTCGCTGTGTCTCTCTCTGTCAAATAAACAAATAAAATCTAAAAAAAAAAAAAAAAAAAAGGAATTAAGTACACTTACATACATTTTTGACTCTAAGAATTAGAAAATTTTCACTTTTGTTGTAGGAGGAAAAAAAAAAAAGCCCAAGGCCTTGGCTCCCCACCAGGATTTGCTATCCTAATTTCTTCCACAGACCTAGGAACTAGGGAGGAAAAAGACCGTAACAACAAAATTCACCTACTTCCTGTCCCACGTCTTCAAGAGGAGAGTCTCAGAGCTGTGTGATCGAAGGTAAGCAACTGAGGCATCCAAAATAAAATTCAAATTATTGTGACTGAAAGCTCAAAACGTTCATAAAGCCCACAGCTGCTCAGAGTGGAGACGTGGCCCTCTTAGTCTCCAGCAGAAAAAAGCCATTTTCTATACTTCATCTCGTTTCTAACATTTCTGTAGGACACCTGATCGAGGATCATAACACAACCCTATTTAAAATGAGCACTGCTAATATGTTAATATTCTGGTTCTTTTCAGAGGATTTCTAACACTATGGAAAACGAGTCTGTCACCTCACTAACAGGACTTCCCTCTTCCACGGGTGCATGAAAAACACCACCGTATGCATGAAAATGGAATTTCATCAAAGTCCATGGGAAATAAAGTCTGGGAGTGTCGATGTTTCCCAGTGGAAGAGAAATGTTTATCTTATCCTTATGGCTCATCCAAGAAGAAACCTATGTAGAGAGGAGGAGAGTGAGGAGTGAGAGGGACATCTTTACAAGTCAAGGAGGCTGTGTCTACTTGCTGGAAGAATCTCCCATTCCTGTTCACAGAAGGCCCTTCCACTCGTGCCCTCACACCGCAGAGCGGGATGCCCCTCTACCATCGAAGGCAGCCTGACTCGATAAATACAAGTTCAAGCCTGAGTACTCAAGGACGCAGCAAATGATGAATAAACTCCTCTTCTCCACATGCTGGAAGTTCTCCTAGTGATTACAAACTCCGATACAGGCACATCCAAAGAGCACCTGCTTTTCCAAATAACTTCACAGCTGACTGAAACCACTTGGAGCAGTAACTTCTCTCGTGCTTTCCCAAGTAAGCCAGTATTCACACCTACAAACATTCCCATTGGAGAAAGAGTGTTTAAAAGGTAAGGATAAAGCACAACACAACACACACGTCTTAAAAACAGTGTGTTTTTCTATAATTAAGTGTTAAGCTCTTTTTACTTCTTTTTAACAAACAGAACAAAAACTGAGGTCTCAGTCTGAGAGGGAGTGCATCTGAGGATTCCAATTCCCAAGTATATACCTCCTGGTTCTGCACCCTTTCATGATTGCATAAATGGTTGCCTGGGAAGCCTCCTCAAAGAGGTTCAAATACACTCTTTTCTAAGCTCGCAGGCATGATTCAGTACCTTTGCACCCACAAAGTCAGTCCTCCTGAGTTCTTAGAGGCAGATATTTTTGCAATCTGGATAACATTAAAAAAAACAAAAGGAGAATAATTACATATTTTGAATACAGATTTCTAACAGGAATAAAGGCTAAAAGCAGGTCCCTGTTCCCATTAAGCTTAGAAGACGGTCGCAGATTCTCCAATATGCCCATTCAATCTCTACCAGTTAACTGCGGAGTATTATTTTCATGGCAGTATGTTGACATGACAACAATGGAATGTTACAACAAAAGAGAACAGAGAAGACGCTGGAACAGTAAGGCCATGGAGGTAACAAAAGTGAGGGCAGTCGGAGGGGTGTGACAGCCCGGCCCTCCCAAAACACTGCAGACCTAACTCCCAAGGTCAGGTTCCCTGATGTTTCTTGCAACCTGTCTATACCTCCACCCACAACAACACCACAACTTCGTTAACCAGTGACAAGAAAACATAGTGCCTATGCCCCCATGCCATGCCCTCCTGGGGCAAGGGCATCTCTGAAGCTTCTATTTTAACCCCAGCAGATGCACTGAAGGAGACTCCCGGGAGGAGCGCAGAATCTTATGTAAAAAAAAAAAAAAAAAAAAAAAACTTATGTAATTAGCAGGAATACCACGAACAGCCTCAAGGCCAAGGCCAGATGACAGCACGGTTCTGAAACTGCTTCTGGTGCCTCAGGACAGAGATGGGACCAGCCGGAGAAGGCGAAGGGCAGGGCGCCGGGGCCCCAGGGCTGGACGCAGAGTACTTCCAGCAGAAAGGCCTTGGACTTTCTCTGAGCTCCTAACCCAGCCTGGGTGCTTCGTCCAACACCTTCTCAGAATTGTCTTACCATTACGGTATTTTCTTTCATTGTGTTGAGAACAATCATCATTTAAAATTGAGTAAGTTAAAACCAACTCTGCCAGAGGAAAAGCCAACTACTAACTCCCACCTGTACTCCCCAGCTTCCGGGCGTCTCAGAGCTGCCCCAGGCTGCAGGGTGGGTGGGAGGAAGGGCAAGGGAAGAGGTACACCCAAAGTCAAGGCCCTCAGCAGTGCTTCCCTGGAAAATGAAAATACTCTGCTAACTTCTATCCTGCTGCGGCAGACACTGCGGCTCATCCGTGCCCACGTGGATGGCTCGGGGTTAAACCTCGCTCAGTGGCAAAGGGTCCCTACTGCCCTCAGGATAAAAATCCAAGCTGAAAACTGGACTGCGCTCCGCAGTGACTGTGAACCTCTTCAAGAAAAACAGCCCCAAACCTGGTCTGCAACAGAACCAGGTTGCTTACTATTCATTCACAACATCCTAGTGGGAAGACATCAACAACATTCCAGAAAAAATACTTTTTTTCTGATGCAATTTTTTAGTGAACTTTAAGAAGATTAAGGCGTGCTCTGGAGAACCCATTACCATTCACCCAGATGACTGTCAATTATCCACTAGACTAGTTAGAGTCTAAAGATTTTTAACCAGACATTCTTTTCAATGATGATTCAATCATTCTTTCTTCCTATGATGAAGAGTCAATCTTGGGAGTACACCTACCGGGGGCCTCTTCCCTTGCACTGCAAAACTGTGATAAAATGTTGGCATGTGTTCATAACTAAACTGTCTCGGAAGTTTTCTTTAACAAACCCTAACCTGAGGCAGGTCCTAATTGCTCTGCCCTTTCCAGCGTGCTCCTTAGTCTCCAACCTCTACCGGTCTTTGAATACACATAGCAACCCCCCCCCCAGGAGCACCCCCAGAGCCTGACACTTCCCCTGGCTCTCTGTCTCCCCCCAGCTTATCACAACCCCCATCTTCTCTCCGTTTACTGGTATCCATCCTCGCAATGCTGGGTCTTATGTTGCTTCCTCCAGAAGGATTTCCTGAGTGTCTGGGCCGCAGGCCCTCCCTGGTGCTTCTGCATCAGAGCTGCCACCACTCGGCCCTCCGTTTCCCTCGCTGGACTGGAAGCTTACTGAAGATGGCACTGGGCCTTTTTATTTCCGTACCCCCACCTCATCACGGAGCCTGGCTCAGAATGAGCACGTAATAAATGTTTGTTGAATGAATGAACATTAACAGCCTCGGGCAGGAGTCAACCTTCCAGGCACACGTGTCTCATCCGCCCGTGCAACCCACTTATAGATGCTCTGGTTTGGATCAAGTCAAAATCAGATGGATAGCTCAACATTAAGACGGATGTTTCTGCATCATAGTGTTAAGGAGAGAGAGAAAGCTGCAAAAAAAATGTACTGCAAGAGGGACTCACGGTGCAGCTTAGAAAGCAGGCCTGAGATGCACTGTGGTTCTGAAGAGAGCCCGCCTCTGCACCGAGCGGCCCTCGAGGCACACTCTGGCAGGCCTGGCCCAGAGCAGAACGCACTGACCCACTCAAATCCACTCCAAAGCACAGGCGGGCCGACGAGAGCCGATTTAAATGGAAAATCTCCCGAACTTTCACAATTAGAGGAAAAACACGGGATTTTAGAGAAGGAAAATTTAAAAGGGGGCAATTAAAGATGGATAACAATTTCAAAGCAGCCTTACAGATCTGAACTTCTTGGCACAAGAACATAAAAAGTTAGTTTTCCACAGAAACATGTTAGGTAAGCGTTGGGGATGTAAAGGCCTGAGGAGGAATCAGGATAATTCAGGATGAACTCTCTTTTACTGTTTGTTGGCTTTTGAATAGGGGTGGGAGGACCTTCCTGATGCCTGACGGGAAGGGGAGTCTCTGTTCCTCACCCACTCCCCCCGACCTTTCTGACCTATGGAGCGCTGTCCCTGAGAACAAACCCACGGAGTCCTGGGCAGGGGCTTTGGGACAGAGCAGATCTCATCCAGGGGCTGCTCTCTGTGCACAGACGTGAGTCTTTCTCTCCGGCAGGAAAATCTGCACTCAGTACTAAACCTTCCAAGTGGGCTTATAGAGTCATAGGGTGGATGCCAGGCTCCTGTCCACTGCTGGGGGTTTTCACCTGTTCCCAGGCGGTCAGGGTGACTGAACGGACAGGGGGTGTCCCTACAGAAGCCATTGTATCCCCTCACACGAGCTCAGGAAAGTGCAAGTCCAGGACAGGTGGTCCACACAGACTTTTCCTGCCTGCCTTTCTCACAATAGACCAATGACACAGCAGATGTCGTGACTCTTCATCCCGTATATTCTCCCAAAAATGGCTCAATACTTAGCGTCTTTTTGCAGATCACCTCAAGGCCTTAGAAACTGACCCGAATAGTAACTGCAGGAAGCATACTTGCTGATCTGAGCAGTGGAAATACGCCTGACTCTGAGCACAAAGGACGGGAGGGCCCACAGCTAACCAGAGAGGCCGCGGTTAGTTCGGAGGAAGGCGTGGAAGGAGCTCCTGTGTCCAAAGCTCTGTGGAGTTCTCTTTACTCGCTACGAAAGAAAACAGCCGGTATATACCCAAAGATTTTATATGTAATAGATCTTTAACTGACCTGAGAACAAATTAATTCTTTGTATTTCACTTTATAATGCTCAGCCTTTCTCGGTCTTGCACATCTGTACTTAGAAAAAAGAATGAGTAATATTAAAACACAGGGACGGTACACTGAACAGTCCTCACACCACTGAGACATAAAACATATGCAATACTATTCTACCTTCTACACATATATAAAAACCTTAAAGGAGGCTTACAATAGAACACATGGGAATCCCCCACATGAATTTAAGAATCTTTTGACGGACTGAAAGTAGTCTTGAGGGGCCACGGAAAGGATTTCCCGTGTGGTTGACTCAAAACGTTATTCTGTTTCTGAGCTGTCATACCAAATGGTCCTCAAGTGAGCAAAAACTATTAAAATGTATTTTTTGAACTTCTCCCCCTAGTACTGAACGCCAAGACTGACTTAAAGACCAAATACTCTAACATACTATCTCTTAGATAAGCTCACAAATAAGAAGGAACATGAAGTTTTAATGTTCTGAAAACACACTCTAACCTGTCCTGCTCAATGAAACATTCACATCTCTCTACGAAATTAAGTGTCTGCAGATATGGATTTGCAGAATTGATCATTTTGGGACATCACAAATTTCTCACAAGATTTTCTGAAACAGTAAAGAAGTTCCCTAAGAGCACATAAAATGTGGACTCGAACAAAAACCTAATTTACAGACCATTTCAAGAACATTCCTGTTCGATGCGAAAACAGTGATACATTATTCTTTTTATATTCTTTTTTTTTCTTTTTAAATTCTTATTTAGAAAATGACTTGAAGTGGAAATGTAAATAAAGTCATTTGAGTTGAGTGCAAAAGGAGTAATCAGACCCCCCCCCCAAAAAAACAATCAAAGTCACTGAGAAATTCACCCCCCAAGCGACAGGACAACAAGCGATCTGTAAACTCGAGGTACAGCGGCTTTCCAGCGACAGAGGCGTGTGGTAGGCTAGGACAGGGGTCCGAGAGCATTAAAACTCATAAAGCTTTAACATCATTTTATACAGAGAAAAGATTTCCATCACATTAAGTAGAATAAATACATTGTGGTGTTTACTAGATAAGCTTCAATACGGCTGAACATGTTCTTACGCTGAACTCTCCCCACCAACAGCCAGAGAGAAATAAAGCTCCCTTGGGCTAGAAATATGAAGGACAAGCTGTACAGCCATCTGAGCAGAACAGCCTGTGGGATACAAGGGTGGAGCGTACAGGGCATACAGATTTAAAAAAAAAAAACATATTTTTTTAAGTAAAGCTCTATGCCCAGTGTGGGGCTTGAACTCACGACCAGAGATGAAGAGTCTCGTGCTCCACCGACTGAGCCAGCCAGGAGCGCCGGGGTATAAAGATTTTTAAATAAAACCAATAAACCAAACATAAGAGGAATGGAATAAAGATTCAGCACAGCTACTAACTACTTCAAATCCTTCTTAAGCCCAGGCAACTTTTATTTTTTCTTAGGGCTTTCAACACAAAAATCTATGCATGTGGAACACAAAAAAGTAACAGGTGTGGTTTAAACATAACACAGTGCAGACGGATGAGACAATTAACAAAACTCTTAAATTGAGTCTACACTGTGCTTAGGGATTTGCTTCCGAAGAGCAGAGTATGGAAGAGGGTGGGGAATAAATTTACAGGGAGAAACCTGCCAACACTACTCTGGCCAAGGGATCAAGGTCAACGTCATGAGGGGTAAGTCATGATGATGGCATGTTCCCTTCATAAAATGTGGTAGGAATAGCACTTCACTTTTGTGGTTTTCCTCTCGAAAACCCATAAACCCCCATGTAATCAGGAAAAACATGAGAAAAACCCAGACTGAGGGACATCCCACAAAATATCTGACCAGTATTCCCCAAACTGACAGTGTCATCAACAACAAGGGAAGGCTGAGAAACTGTCACGGACCGAAGAAATTAAGGAGACATGATGACAAAATGTAATGTGATATCCTGGGTGGATCCTAGAACAGGAAAAAGACATTAGGGAGAAACTAGTGAAATTGGAATAAAGTGTGGGTTTTAGTTAATAGTAATGTACCAGGGCGCCTGGGTGGCTCAGATGGTTAAGCGTCTGCTTTCGGCTCAGGTCACGATCCCGGGGTCCTGGGATCGAGTCCCGCATCGGGCTCCCTGCTAGGCGGGGAGCCTGCTTCTCCCTCTGCCTCTGCCTCTGCCTCTCTCTCTCTGACTCTCATGAATAAATAAATAAATAAAACATTTAAAAAAAAATAGTAATGTACCAATTCCTTGTTCCTGAATTGTGCCAAATGCAGCATAATAATGTATGAGTCAGCAACTGGGGTAACTGGGTGAAGGACATATGGGAACTCTCTGTCCTATCTTTGTAATGTTGCCTCAAATCTAAGATCATTCTAAATCAAGAGTCTATTTAACCATTTCAGTAACTGAGTCCACAGCCCCGATGTAGGGTACTCCAGGTGTGTGCTGCTGCACTTTCCACAGCAGCCAGCCCACACAGGCCAGGGTCCTGAGCGTCCTGTGTACTGACCATCACTGCAGCCAATCTGGGAACCTGTCTAAGATGCCGGGAGATCACAGATGGTGCGCATGCGACAAGAACAAACATCTCTGGAGTGCCTAACACCCCCATGTGAAGTGAAAAAGAGGCAGTTTTATGCAAGAAAAAAGACAAAGGCTAAATGGGTTGGCCCAGAGCCATCAGTTCTCTGTGAAAACACATGACAAACCAGCCTTCATCCTTCACTTGGCAAATACCACTGCCAGAATCCAAGCAGGTGTGAAAAAGAGTTATGCAGACATCCATCCTACCCGGCAGGCTTTGTATCCTATTTCCTTACCATAAAAAAAGGTAAATCAGAGAAGTAAGGGCACAGAATTCCTTTTAAGGATCTGTGGGAGAAAGTGAGCCATATTAAAAAAAAAACAAAACACCACTTCTTTGACCAAATAGCACATAAATTATTATCTATTTTCAAGAATCTGTCTGGACAGGGAACATGTGGTTCTATGTGAACCATGTTTTGTAAGGAGGAGGCAAAGCCTTCCAAGTGCTGCTCAATATAGAAAAACATTTTGTCTTTACAGAATAAACATGTGGCATGAGTCTGTTTGCTGCAATGAATTTCTTTAATTGCCCTGAATTTTAATCGAAAAAGAAATATGGGGATTTATCTTCTCTAACCAAAAAGTTCCAGAATTTGCAAACTAGATGAATATGCAGTACTTATTAGACCAGAAAATTTAAATATAAATGCTTTTAAATTTTCAGAAAACTAATATACTGTCAATCAAAATCCTAACAGTTTTAAAGGAACAGGGACCAATTATTTAAAGTTCATGTCAGGGTGGGCCTGGGTGCTTCAGTGGGTTAAGCATCTGACACTTGATTTCAGCTCAGGTCATGATCTCAGGGTAGTGGGATCGAGCCCCATGATGGGGCACCCTGTTCAGCAGGAAGTCTGCTTGAGATTCTCCCTCTCCCTATGCCCTTCCCCCGTGCATGTGCATGCAACCTCTCTCTCTCTCTCTCAAATAAATAAAATCTTTTTTTAAAAAAAGATTTTATTTATTTATTTGACAGACACACGGCGAGAGAGGGAACACAAGCAGGGGGAGTGGGGGAGGGAGAAGCGGGCTTCCCGCGGAGCAGGGAGCCCGACGTGGGGCTCGATCCCAGGACCCTGGGATCATGACCTGAGCCGAAGGCAGACCCTTAACGACCGAGCTACCCAGGCACCCCTAAATAAATAAAATCTTAACAAAAAATCTTAAAGTTCTTGTGAAAGAAAAATAATGCAGAAATCACCCAGGAAAATCTGAAAAACAGCAATAACAATGATGATGAGGAGGAGGAAGGGGGGGGTCCTGTTCTACCAGCTCTAATAATTCAAACTGTGTGCTACAGGCTTAGAATTGACAGATCAGTGGAAAAGAATAACACATCTGAAAATAAAACAAATATTAAAAATTGGTTCACTTATTCAAACATTTATCGAGTGCACTGTTGATGGTTGCTGGATGGTGAAACAAAACAGGCTAGTCAGTCAAACCAAAAGGACAAAGTATGCAAAAACTGGTTAACCACATGGGGAGAAAATAAGTTAGTTATCTTTCTCGTATCTTACACCTGAATACATCTCAGATAAATATCTAATTATACAGAATATCCTAGCATTACGAGAATAAAACATAGCTGCATATATGATTTTGTGATGGGAAAGATGAGTTCCAGAATAATCACTGTGAAATATATTCATCTACTAAATGTCAATAGGGGCACCATTAAATAAATGACTGTCTAGCCAAGGAATGGATTGTTATGTAGTCATTAAATTATTAGTGAAGGTATTTATTTATTAACATGAAAGTGTCAGTATTTAGTAGAATGGTAAGTTATAAAAATTCTGTGTACAGTAAGAAGACCTACATACAAATATTAAATAAGACATCGACGGGAAATATTTAGTGTTCGATAAAGATGTTAATTCTCCTCAAATTGAACGCATGAACTCAATCAAAGGAAGGTTTTTCACGGAACGGAACTCTAAAATGCAGATGGGAGAGCAGAAGACAACAAGCAGGGACAATTTTAAAGAAGAGCAAGAAGGGAGGATTTGCTCTACCAGATAAGACACCACCAAGAAATAAAGAAAATTTCACAGTGTGAAATTGGAGCAGGAAAAAAGAAGTGGACCAGGGCAACAAAAGAGTCCCCAGAAGATCTTCATCGATGGAAACCATATGACAGGATGGCAGTGCATCACCATGTGGCAAGGATGCACCCATTAGTAAGGGCTGAGAGGAAAACTGGCTATCCAGAGAAAAGTAAAATAAGGTTTCTACACTTCACAATACACACACAACTCCATTTTAGATGGACTGCAGGTGAAACTGTGCAAAGCTAAACTTTAAAACTTTCAGTAGAAAACAGAGAATATTTTTATATGACCTAGCCTGAGAAAGAATTTTAAAAAGAAGACACAAAGACACAATGCTGCACAAAAAGGCCTGATTAAATGTGACTGCATTAAAGGGAAACTCTTTTTCAGCAAAAGATATTATTTTAAAAGTGAACAATCAAGCCCCAAAGCAGGAGAAGATGTTTGTACACCTATAAACAACAAAGAATGAGTAAGAAAAATACATAAAGCTTGCCTACAAATTAACTTTAAAAAAAACCAATAGGAAAATGGGCACATAATTGGAATACACACTTCACAGCAGAAACTCAAGGGGCTAAAAAACACATAAATTCTCAATCTCACCAGAATTCAACAAAATTCTAATTAAAACCACGACAAGATACCATTTCATACCCATGAAACTGGCAGAATCAGTCTGACAATGACAAGTGTTTTGAGGTTTTAAAGCAAGGTACAATCACTGGAGAGAGCAATTTCATTATACTGTAGTTATTAAATCTGAAGTTGTCCGTATCTTAAGACCCAGGAATTTTCTGGCTATATAACCCACTAAGTGCATGCACTAAGGAGATAATGTTCATAGCCACATTTTTTCAATAGTGAAAAATTACAACACTTCAACATCTGTCAATAGGGAAATGTGTTTAAAAATTGTGAGGTATTTAGGGGCACCTGGGTGGCTCAGTCGGTTGAGCATCTGACTCTTGGTTTCATGATCTCAGGGTCATGAGAATGAGCCCTGCGTCGGGCTCAGTGGGGAGTCTGCCTGAAATTCTCTCTCTCCCTCTCCCTCCCCCAACTCATGCCCATGCACTCTCTCTCTTTCTCAAATAAATAAATCTCTAAAAAAATTGTGAGGTATTTATAAAACTCAATACTATAAGACATTTAAAATAAGCAACTACAGCTACAGACATTAATATGAATAAATCTCAAAAACTTCACACTGGGCCAAAAAGGCAAGTCCAATACATACAACATGCACTGTAGTCAACGGTGAGATCTTGGTGCCGAGAGGCCTCCTTTTAGCGCTGCCAAGTTCCCTCCCCCAGCTACTGCGAGTGCCGCAGGCTGACCGCTCTCAGCTGAGAAGGATCACCTCATCCAAGCGAGGTGCCCTCTTGAGGGGCAGCCTGCATTCCAATCACTGCTCCACGGGTGGCCCCTTGCCCCAACCTGCAACGATTCTGAAGGGCGATGCCTCCTCCCATGCTCCCCTCAGGATCCGCTGAGGCCTTCCTTATGACTGCACTGCCACCCAGTCTCTCTCTCTCCACCCATTCCTGGTTCAGTCTCTTTCACGGGTGTTAATCCTAAAATTTCCTTAGTAAACTTCCTGCATGTTAATCTCCTTCTACAGAGTCTGCTTTCCTTGGAACTCTACTTGCTTTCAACAGATACAATTTATATCTTGTTTGAAAACATGTACCACATAAATTTAGGAAGACGGAAATCATACCAAGTATATTTTCTGACCACAGTGGAATGAAACCAGAAATCAAAAGCAGAAGGAAGACTAGAAAATTCACAAGCATGTGAAAATTAAAATAACATGCTCTTGGACAACCAATGGATCATAGATGAAATGAAAAGGGAAATTAGAAAATATCTTGAGGAAAAACAAAAATAAAAACACAACATATTAAAACTTATGGGATGCAACAGAAGAAATCCTTCCTCAGAGGGAAGTTCATAGTGATGAATACCCACATTAAGAGGTAAGATCCCAAATAAATAAGCTAACTTTATACCTCAAGGAACTAGAAAAAGAGCAAACTAAGCCCAAAGTTAGCAGGAAGAAGGAAACAAGATTAGAGCATAAATAAACAAAACAGAGTAGACAAAGAGGAAAAAGTACAACTAAGGGTTGGTTTTTTGAAAAGAACAACAAAAATGACGAGCCTTTAGCCAGACTAAGAAAAAAAAGAACGCTCAAATAAATAAAATCAGAAATAAGAGACACTACTGATGTCACAGAAATAAAAAGGACCATAAAAGACTACTGTGAACTATACAACAAATCGGACAACCTAGAAAAAATGGGAAAAATCCTAGAAATACACAACCTACACCAAGCCTGAATTAAGAAGAAACAGAAAATGTGAACAGCTCTGTATCTCGTAAGGAGGTTGAATCAGTAATCCAAAGCCTCCCAACAAAGAAAAGCACAAGACCAACAGCTTCACTGGTGAATTCTACCAAATATTTAAAGAAGTAGTAAAGCCAATTCTTTTCAGACTGGTGCTGGCATTAAGACACACACGTAGACCAAGGGAACAGAAGAGAGAGCCCAGAAGTACACCCACACATTTACGGTCAACTGATCTTCAGAAGGGGTGCCAAGAGGGAAAGGACACAAAAGGGGAAGGACGATGTCTTCAGCAAATAACCTTGGGAAAACTGGATCTCCTCATGCAAAAGAACAAAACTGGACCTTTATCTTACACCACACAAAAGTCCACTCAAAATGGATTAGAGACAAACCTAAGGCCTAAAGCTGGACGACTCCTAGAAGAAAACCAAGAAGAGGAGGCCGAGAAACAGCACCTCTGTCTGTTGGTTCTGCCCTTAGTGCCTGCACTCCAGATCCACCCACTGAGGCCCTGGAGCCTGTCCACCCCAGGAGAAACGTGATCTTCCAGCTGGGTACCCCTGATCTGGGCCAACAGTATACCTCACAGCAACCTTATTACGATGGCTCATCTTAAACAACTGCCTCACACAGTCAATGGGCTGAGTCTGACCACTTGGGGCTGCTCCTCAGTGGGCTACCTGCTCTTCAGGGGCACCACCCACCTCCCCCCAGATAGTGTCAGGAGAGGACGATGTTCACCCAAGGTGCAGCTAGACGTGCCTGAAGCACTGTTTGCTAAGACCTGGTCCCCAGACATCATGCGGAAGAGATGGTGCTGAAAAACCAACTCGCCCCAGGGGTCCAGGGCACATGGTTTAAGAATCAAAGAGCTAAATGCCACCATCAAGCAGCAACAACAACAGAATGGAGGTCAAAACAAAGTCAGACCTGTCAAAAAGAAGACCTCTCCAGCTCAGGAAGTGAGTTCACAGAGTGGAACCAGTGGCCAATTAACTCCCTCCCCTAGCACCTCAGTCCCAGCCATTTCCAGCAGCAGGGCTCCTATGCCTATCTGGATTCCAAATTCTGTCTCCCCACTGTCAGATCCCTTGTCTACCTCCTCTTCCTGCATACAGCCCTACCGTGTGACCCATACTCAGGCTTCAGATACAGTCAAGGATATGCTGCTCAGTGTCTTACTTTGGGGGCATGGACCATGGATCTTATTTGACCCCTGTGCATCACCAACGTCCTGGACCAGGGACACGCAGCCCCGCAGGTACCAATGCAGTCACCAACCATCTCAACCAGTCCCTAGCTTCTCTTTCTGCCCAGGGATGTAGAGTTTCAAGCTTGTGTTTTAACTCAACCACTGATTGTTTGGATTATAAGGACCAAACTGCTTCCTGGAAGCTTAACTTCAATGCTGATTGCTTGGATTCTAAAGATCAGGCATCCTCATGGAAATTCCAGGTTTTGTGAAGACCTGTAGAACCTCTTTTTGTGGGTGATTTTTAAAAATACTGGGCTGGACATTCCAGTTTTAGCCAGACATTGGTTCAAAGAGTTAGATGGGATGTTACTCAGACTCATCTTCTGATCAATGTTCCAGGAGTCACAAAAGGAAGAATGAAAGGCCTTAGAGGGGCCTACCAACCAGCAGCCTGAAATGGACAAACCAGTCTACTCAAGATCCTGGCACAGTTTTAGATCATTGGCTTTCCTGATTTGCAAAATGATCAAAAGCATTCCAGCCACGTGCTACCCAACACCCCCAAACTAAACTGTGAGGGAAAGGAGTAGCAATGCCTCAAGCTCACTCATGTTTCATGACCAACTGGTAGCTGGCATTGAAAAACTTCTCAAGGTTGTGTGAACTGGGTGACTGATTGTCCTAGATGCACTATTTAAAAAATTATGTTCTGGGGCGCCTGGGTGGCTCAGTCGTTAAGCGTCTGCCTTTGGCTCAGGTCATGATCCCAGGGTCCTGGGATCGAGCCCCGCATCAGGCTCCCTGCTCAGCAGGAGGCCTGCTTCTCCCTCTCCCACTCCCCCTGCTTGTGTTCCCTCTCTCGCTATGTCCCTGTCAAATAAATAAATAAAATCTTTGGAAAAAAAATTAAAAATTTTGTTCTAATGGAGTCTGTACGCAGTTTAAGAGATAATCAGTGCGTGTCTGATAGAAATGCTACATCTGTGGTTTTTAAACTGTGCTAGACTTGAAAACTGTGATCTCTTGTTACTGTATGCAACCTTGAACTCCACATCTGCAGGGATTCTTCTGTGATTGAATAGGTTATAATTATAAGCAAAATTCAGAACAACTGAGTACTTATCTAAAAAGATTACCTTTGGCTGGAGGTGAGCTGTACTGAAACTGCAACAAAATGTCTCTGGACAAGGAGAGTGAAAGAAGAGAAACAAGAGGACACTAATGCATCTGTCATTTATTGCTGGTAAGCCTAGCAGTAAAGAGCCATTGGTCAATTGCTCTGACCCTGATGAATTTATAAATTGAGATCACGGTCATGTATGCTTACAGATGTTAACTGGAAAAGTTATATATGCATAAACCTTTTCTTCCTGGATATGGCAGATAGGCATAATTATATCTAAATGGTTCTAGCGCCCACTCCCAAATAGGGAAAAGCCTCATGACATTGGTATTGCAACAAAAGCAAAAATAGACAAGTGGGACAACATCAAACTAAAAAGATTTTGCACAGCAAGGGACACAATCCACAGAGTAAAAACGAAACCTAGAGAATGTGAGAAAATATGTACAAACCACATATGGGGTAAGAAGTTAATATCCATAGTATATAAGGACCTCTACAACTCAACAGCAAATATAGATAGATAGATAAATGCTATTAAAAATGGGCAAAGGACATGGACAGGCATTTCTCCAAAGAAGACAAACAAATGGCCAACAGGTATTATAAAAAGATGTTCAGCACCACTAATCATCAGGGAAATGCAAATTAAACCACAATGGGGTATCACCTCACACCTGTTAAAATGGCTATTATCAAAAAAAGAGAAAGAAAGAAAGAGAGAGAGAGAGAGGAAGGAAGGAAAGAAGGAAGGAAGGAAGGAAGGAAGGAAGGAAGGAAGGAAGGAAGGAAGGAAGGAAGGGAGGAAGGAAGGAAGGAAGGAAGGAAGGAAGGAAGGAAGATAAACCCACAGGGGCAGCCGGGTGGCTCAATCAGTGGAGCATGTGACTCTTATCTCGGGGTTGTGAGTTCAAGTTCCCTGCTGGGTGGAGAGATTACTTTAAAAGAATAAAAAATAAAATGAAATCTTTTTAAAAAAGAAAAAAAATAACAAGCGTTGGTGAGGATGTGAAAAAATAGGAACCCCTGTGCACTGCTGGGAATTTAAAATGGTTCAGCTACTATGGCATATAGTAGGGAGGTTCCTTAAAATATTAAAAACAGAACTACCATATGATCCAGCAATTCCACCTCTGGATATTTATCTAAAACACAGGATATCAGGATTTCAAAGAGATACATGCACTTCCGTGTTTATTGCAGCATGATTCACAGTATCAGAGAGGTGGAAACAATCTAAATGTCCATCAAGAGATGAATGAATAAAGAAAATGTGATACATAACATACAATGGAATATTAACTAGCCTTTAAAAAGGAGGAAATCCTGCCGTATGACTGGGAAGACCCTGAGGACATTATGCTGAGTGAAAGAAGCCCGTCACAGAGGGACAAATATTGCACGATTTCCACTGATATGAAGTATCCCAAATAGTTAAACTCATAAAAGCTCAAAGGAGAATGACGGTTATTAGGGGAAATGAGGAGCCGCTGTTCAGTGGGTATAAAGTTTCAGGGGTGCTAGATGAAAATTTCCAGAGACACACTGTACCACATTGTGCTTACCGTGAACAATAATGTACTGTGTATCCCGAAATTGGTTAAGAGGGTAAAAAACATGGACTGCAATTCCACTTATGTTTTGGAATACATCTGTATTTAGTAAAGTGAAAAACATGCATGAGAAGGAGAAACACCAAATTCAGGATATGACACCTGGCAGAGAGAGGGTCAGGCTTGTGGAAGAATGCACATAATGTTTTAATAACCACATAACACTTTAATTCTTTAGTATTCCTTATGCTTTTCTTTACATGCCTGAAATATTCTATATTTTTTAAAAGTAACTTTAAAAGGAACAGCTTTGCTCCCGTATATCAATTATTCTCTACCTTCTTTTTCCCAAAACAAGATGGAGGACATTCGTAAGAACAAGAGATTACCATGGGCGTGCCCACGTTTTGAAACAACATCACATTTTGCAGTGGAAGCAAAGAAAATAGAGCTACAGGGTCCTTTTTTCTTTTATATTTTTTCTTTTGGGGATGTTGCAATCTCAAAAGTATTTACAAGTTTGTAACTCCTTAAAGTGTCCCAGCAACCATCCTATTAAATTGGCGGCTCTACAGATAAAATGGTGCCTACCTTCTACAATAACTCCTCTTGTTTCTCCTGCTCAAGAAATTATCAGATTTCAAGCAAGTGAAAATGAAATCATAGGGATTAACTCTGCTTCTGTCAAGTTTCAAACACAATGGTGCCGTAACTTGAACCAGGACAGTCGTCTGACCCCAAACTTGGGACAAATTTATTACTAGAAACAACCCTCAGAGAATTCTAAAAGTAGGGTTCAGTGTAAGGAGATGCCTAGGATTTTTGTTTTTCTAAATTCAGAACATTTTCCAATACAAAAAGCATTAACAGTATAATTACCGTTACATAAAAAATGATGTGCTCCTGATTTTTAATAAAGGGACTGCCTTTATTATAAAGGGATAATTTAAATAAAAAAAACAACATTCACATGAAATATTCACACAGTTGAGATAAAATTGAATACTGCCCTAAATTTAGTGGAATAATTCCACAACTGCCAATTCGCTCTTTCTGTTTGGCTTTGATCTGGGTTTCAAATTTTTAAATTTCACTGTATAATATAATTACTTCCATGTCCCTAGGGTTCATCCACAGAACAATGTTTTTCCTTGTCCACACCCAACCTTCTGAGCTATGTATGACAGCAAAACATCACATAAAAAATTCAGAAGCATAAACATGAAGAAAAAAAAGTGTATGGAAGGAGGACAGCGGGATGAAAAACTTCAAATTTTTCCAATTTACTAGTTGAAAGCCAACAGATTTTGTACATATCCAAGGTATCGAGCACAAACAATCCAATATATTAATTGTTCAGGAACGCTACCGAGAAACTAAACTTCGGGTCTTTATTTGATTGATACAAAAGATTTATAGACACAGTTGCAAAGGAGGAAAACAAAATAAGTAAATCAAAATTCTCAGATACAGGCAAAGAAGAAGGGTTGTTGGCTGGGAATGGAAATCTGTAATGATGTATGTCAGCAAAAGCTTTCATATCTTAAAAATTCTTAAAATATCTTAAAATTCAATCCCTTCCTTTCCATTGCTGTGTTTTGAGTACCTCCTTCCCGTGACACTGTCAAAACAATCTTTGCGTTTCACATTTTCCCATTCCAAACTTTCAACCACATTTTAGAAAGGCATTCAGAGCTTGGTCCAGGCTACAGACAACACAGGAACTCCCTCTTGTGGTACAAAAGGGAACTGCCTGTGTACACGGGCACTTAAGTCCAAGAAATTATTTTTTTATCATTGGAGAAGGAATTTCATTGCCCTCATCTTACAGACAAGGGAACAGTCTGAGGTCCAGCAACTTACTCCCTCAAGGTATTTCAACCAATAATACATTTAAAGCAGGATCTGACCACATATTACTTAAAGATAAGTCTAAAGTAATAGGTAGAGCTTAATTTTAACTTCTGTTCTGATGTGGTTTCAAAGCAACTGTTTACATAGTATCTTCGGTTTAATGTATATTCGTGATCATTTTAAAAAAACCCAGAAAAGTAAATAATGGGCAAAATTTTTCATAAGAAAGGAGTTATTTTCCAAATTATTCTTCAATCTTCTCAAACAGTATAAAATAAGGTATTATTTTGTGTATCATGAATCTACTTCTTTCAAAAGAAGGACAAGGCAAAAATAAATAGAATTTCTAAAATAATAAACTGTCATCCTTGTTTACATGCTAAAGTCAATGGATATGAATAAGAATTTATATTTTGTGTTAATGACATGTCAAAAAAAATTTAAACCTGATTTCTAAATCCCTTTACTATGAATTTTTAACATGAATTAATATGATTACAATTACCTCCTTTACAAGGTTGTTTTAAAAGTTAAAATGAGCCGATACACATAAAGGATTGAACAGTCTTTTCTAAAATTTACCCGTTTTCATCTTCTTTATATGAAAAAAGTACAAAGAGTATACCTTATAAATGACAAAAATACAGAGATGAGAGGAACAACTAAATTTTTAAATGTGATAGGTTTTCACGGGCAAGGATTTGTGCACTCTGTAATTACCCTGTTTTCGAGAATGATTCATCTAAACGTGAGACAGACTACAGCCCGTGATACTGCACACACACACAGCTGGCCAAGACCACGTCAGTTTTCACTTTCCTCCCTAATCCTCCATGTGTGTCCTGCCAAAGCTGGATAATGGGTCAGAGCATCAACTTTAAAGTTCAATCAAGTATGTGCGAATAGCTGCATTCCTCTGACAAAACCTCCAAAGTGAATTCTTGTGTTCCCAAATCAACAAGCAAAATAAATACAACCCCTAGGGGTCTTGCATTCCCACCTGAAGGAATGATATCACCACTTGATGGCAAAAGCTGAACCGATCCCTGACTCCTTTTTTCTCCCGTATCCTTCAAATTCCGCTAGTCACAAAGTCAAAAGTCAGGTCACCCCCAGTCACTAAATCTCTTCACTCTTCTCTCTTCTTTAAAGCCAAGGCCACAGCGTTCAAGTCTCCAGCGAACTTCCCCCCCACCCAACCTGGATAATAGGCAAGTCCTATTTACCCTTCAAAACTCAGCTCTTCACATTTGCTTCTCCAGAGCCTTCCCAGCCCCTCTCTGTAAATGCCCCTCGTCCCTACTGAGGCAGGTTAAGTATCAGCCCCCCACCCTCCCCCCACCCCCTTACTTCTGTTATATCTGCAGGTATATCTTATATTCAGAGTGCCTGACTAATATGAGTGTCCCATAAATCTTTGTTGAATAAAAGGTTTACTTGGGGGGAGGGAAAAGTAGAATTTGGTTAAATAGCTGGTACTTTATTTGGGAAAATGAATTAATGACTTTCAGTCAAAGCACTGGTTGTTTCCAAAATAAATTTTTCAATTTGCATAGCATGAGGCAGAATCATGGGCAAAACATTCCAGGGTTGTTGATTTTTCATAAAAATTCGGCAACTTTCTACCAGAAAGAGACGCACCTTGACCTAAAGAAGTAAAACTCAATTTTCTGTTTTATCTATGAAGACATGCAGGAGCTGAAGGCATGAAGGCCCTAGCCCCAGAGATCCTGATCCCTAGTCTGGTACAGAACATGGCCAGGCCCAGCCAGAAAAGTGCTCTGGAAGGACTTTTCTTGGTTGCAATCTATATCCCCATCCCCACACCCAAGAGATCCTTTGCCCAGAGTACCTGATTATCTCCACATACATGGGGCTGGGGACAGGTGGGTGGACACCGACACCAGAAGGGGGTGCCTTTCCGTATCTAAAACATGCAAAGGTGTTAGGCTGTCATCAATTCCCTTCCCGATAACCAACCTCCACACATTTGAACTACTTTACACGAAAAGAATATTAATCTAATAAACTACCATGTCTTCCAGTGGGGGAGGTGGGTGATAACAGTTATTAAACATAAAACCAATGTTCACATGCTAGGGAAATACAGCTGTTACTGGTCACTAAATTCCACGAAAGACAACTAATAATGGTTTTACAATTAGAATCCAAAGAGCACTTGACATAGAACATGAATTTAACAGGTTTCATCAAGTATTCTAAAGCAATATATTACAATGAAATCAGTCACCTAGTCCAATTTCTTGAATGGTCACCTTAAAGAGAATTTAAAATTTTGAGTGGCTACTCACTTTTTTTTTTTTAAAGATTTATTTATTTATTTGAGAGAGTGAGAATGAGAGAGAGAGAGTACATGAGAAGGTGCAGGGTTAGAGGGAGAAGCAGGCTCCTCGCTGAGCAGGGAGCCCGATGCGGGACTCGATCCAGGGACTCCAGGATCATGACCTGAGCTGAAGGCAGTCACTTAACCAACTGAGCCACCCAGGCGCCCCGGCTACTCACTTTTTAATGGCTTTATTGAGGTATAATCTACATGCCATGGAAGTCACCCATTTTAAGTGTCCAATTAGATATACTTTGGTAAATTTCTACAGCTGCACAGCTATCACCAAGAATGGTTCCATCACCCCCAACAGTTCCCTTGTACTTCTTTACGGCCAGTCTCTGCCCCCACCTCTGGCCCTAGGCAACCACTAATCTGACCCAATGCTTTGCCTTTCCTAAAATTTTCATATAAATGGTATCATACAATATACAGTCCTTTGTTTCTGGTTTCTTTCACTTGGCATAACGTTTGTGAGGTTTACCCATGTTGTACCATGTATCAGTAGCATGAATTAGTGCTTCATTCTTTTTCATGGCTAAATAAAACTCCACTGTATGAACACAACACATTTTGCTTATCTGTTCACCAGCTGATGAACTGGATTGTTTCCAGTTTTCGTCTATTACAAATAATGCTGCTATGGACATTTGTTTGGTTTTCGAATAGGCACAATTTTTATGACCTTATTGGTGTAGAATTCACATACAATAAACTGCACATATTTGAAATGTATAATTTGATGAATTTTGAAGTATGTATATGCCCATGAAACTATTGTGCATAATCAAGATAATGAATCTGTAATCACCCCCGATGTTTCATTATGCCCTTCCCTTTAGAATCCTTTTCTCCCTACTCCCCTAAGCCATTCAATGATCTGCAACCAATGATCTGCTCTGTCATGATCAATTAGTTTGCATTTTGTAGAATTTCACCTAAATGGAATCAGACAGTATTGGTACTTGCGGGGAGGAGGGGGGATGCCAGCTTTTTTCATGCAGAATAATTACTTTGAGATTCATACATGCTGTTTGTATAGATCAACAGTCCATTCCTCTTCATTACCGAGGAGCATTCCATCATATGGTTGTGCCAATTTGCTTATCCATTCATCTGCCGATGGACATTTACACACAATTTCCAGTTTTTGACAACCACAGATAAAGCTGTTATGAACACTGTATATAAGTTTTTGTCTAGATACATGCTGTTACTTCTGAAGGCCTAGCTGGGGATGGACCTGCTGAACTTTTTAACAAACTGTTTTCCAACAATGGCTGTACCATTTTATATTCCTACCAGCAATGTGTGAGCTTCCTGGGGTTTTTTTACATCCTTGCCAACACATGGACTGTCAGTCTTTTTAATTTTAGCCATTAGAGTGGGTGTAGAGCAGTATCTTATTATGGGTCTAATTTGCACTTCCCTAATGATTAATGATGTTGACAATTTTTTCATGTGTGCATGTACCATTCACGTACCTTCTCTGGTGAAATATATATCCAAATCTTTTGCACATTTTAAAATTATGATTAAATTGTGATCAAGTTATTAGTTAAGCTTATGACTGCGTTTTAAGAAAGTTCTTTATGTATTTTCGAGATACAAATCCTTTATCAGACATCTGTTTTGTAAATATTTTCTCTCGGTCTGTGGTTTGACTTTTCATTTTAACAGTGGTGTCTTCTGAAAAGCAAAACTTTAATTTTTATGAAGTCCAGTTTATCCTTTTTTCTTTTATATACTTCACGCTTTTTATATCTTATTTACTAAGTCTTTCTCTAATCCAAGACACGAAAACTTCCTGCTATGTTTTCTTCTTTACATTTCCTATGATGCACCTTAAGTTCATTTTTGCATATGCTGTAAGGTAAAGATCAGGGCAATTTTCGTTTACATGGATATCCAACTGCGGCAGAACTATTTGCTGAAAAGACTATGCTGTCCCTACTGAATCACATCAGCACCTCTGTTGAAAAGTAGTTGGGAGGTGCCTGGGTGGCTCAGTCAGCTAAGCTTCCGGACTCTTGATTTCAGCTCAGGTCAGATCGCAAGGTCATGAGATTGAGCCCCATATCAGGCTCCATGCTCAGCAGGGAGTCTGCTTGAAGAATCTCTCCCTTTGCCCCTCCCCCACTCGCTCAGGCACTCTCTGTCTCTCTCAAATGAATAATTAAACCTTAAAAAAAGGGGGGGGGGGAGAAAAAGGAAAGTAGTGGACCACACAGGATATGGATCTGTTTCTGGATATTCCATTCTACTGATCTCTCTATGTCCATCCCTATGCAAACACTATGCTGTCTTTATTACTGTAGCTTTACAGTAAGTTTTAAAACCAACTTCTTTTTTAAAGTTATTTTGATTATCCTAGATTCTCTGCATTTCCATATGAATTTCAGACTCTGTTTTTTCTATAAATACTTTTCAAAAAAATCTTTTCTGAAATTTTGACAACTCTGTTGAATCTATAGATTAATTTGGGGGAAACTGCCACATTGACTATATTGTCTTCCAACCAATAAACATGGGTATTAAACATAAGACCAATGTTCATATGCTAGGGAAATACAGGTATCCCTGGTCACTAAATTCTGTGAAAGACAACTAATAATGATATTCCTACTTATTTGGGTATTTTTTTTTTAAAGATTTTATTTATTTGACAGAGAGACACAGCGAGAGAGGGAACACAAGCAGGGGCAGTGGGAGAGGGAGAAGCAGGCTTCCCGCGGAGCAGGGAGCCCGATGCGGGGCTCGATCCCAGGACCCTGGGATCATGACCTGAGCCGAAGGCAGACACTTAACGACTGAGCCACCCAGGCGCCCCTTGGGTATTTTTTTTTTTAAGATTTTATTTATTTATTTATTTGAAAGAAAGAGAGTGAGATACAGCATGAGAGGGGAGAGGGTCAGAGGGAGAAGCAGGCTACCCAACGAGCCGGGAGCCCGATGCGGGGCTCGATCCCAGGACCCTGGGATCACGACCTGAGCTGAAGGCAGACGCTTAACGACTGCGCCACCTAGGCACCCCAATATACCCCACATTTCAGTCATCCATTCATCAGCTGATAGACATCAGTTTTCCAAGGGGTGATGGTTCTTTTAGTAATTTGCTTGCATTTAAACTGCAGAATCTGTCTCTTCCAAGAATGTAGCCTGTTATCTTTACTTACTTTTAATTTTTTTTAAATAATCTCTACACCCAACCTGGGGCTCAAACTCACAACCCTGAGATCAACAGTCACAAACTCCATCGACTGTGCCAGCCATGCGCCCCCACTTAGTTTTTAAAATTCGTATTTCTGTCCTCTGGTCTGGTTCCCTATGGGTTACCTCTGCGTCTGCATAGGGTACTGGTCAGCCATAGTGATTTGGGCAGAGGCTGTGCTCGAATACTTTGTACCAGTGTACTTTGTACACTGAGGAAGTTGCATGTGGTGGTAAAAGCAGTCAGAGTCGTCCCCAGCTCTCAAGGAACTCCCTGGACTTTCGCTTTTTGCTGGGTTCTCTTGAGTATCGATCCCCTAGGCATGCAAAGTTAGCAGCCGGCCACAACTGTGTGGAGAGCTGATGTCAGCCCTTCTATGGCTCTCTCTCATTTCTGGGATCTCCCTGCTAAATTCCTGGATGGTGGCCCCGAACCAGGACTGCAACGTTGAGGCAGCAAAGCTGTAGGTTTTCCCCATCCATTATGAATTGAGTATGCCACTTTCAGCCAGCAAAGCTGTGGGTTTTTACCGCCAACCCCCACCAAATGGCATCTATCACTTCTGGTAAAAAGTACAAGCTGGTAAAACTGCAGTTCTCACTGAGTGAGATAAGAGGTGGGAGAGGGGCCCAGGCAAGAAGGCCACAAACTCCCACTCTCATTACCCAAGGTTCCAGCATATTTATTGTCTGCCTCCCCAGTCTATTTCCAGTACCCAGAAATGACTGCTTTTGTCAATCTTGTCCAATTTTATAGTTTTTTACTGACCCATCCTCTTCACATCATCATTAATGGGAGTGACCTTGGCCATCCATTTTTAATTTCTCAACCTCCCATAACATAATCTCTTTTTTTTTTTTTTTTTTTTTTTTTTTTTAAAGATTTTATTTATTTATTTGAGAGAGAGAATGAGAGAGAGAGAGAGAGTACATGAGAGGGGGGAGGGTCAGAGGGAGAAGCAGACTCCCTGCTGAGCAGGGAGCCTGATGCGGGACTCGATCCTGGGACTCCAGGATCATGACCTGAGCCGAAGGCAGTGGCTTAACCAACTGAGCCACCCAGGTGCCCCCATAACATAATCTCTTAAAAAAATAAAGTAGGACTATAATTTCACTTCAAGTACCAAATACAGAACTGCTCTCTCCAAGTCTGACATAAAATTTATCATCATAGCCCGAATATTTTTCCATTAGGAGCTCTTCCACACAGTGCCAGCAAACTAACATTATATTAAAAGTACCAAAAGAGTCAGATGTTCAGTAATTTTGATGTTCCTAGGAAATTAACTGAATGACTACTTGCATCTCAGCCATGGCCCTTAACCACAAAAACTCTACAATGGCCCAAAGACAACGGGTTCTGTGATGTTATTAACAAAGCTTGACTTAGGCAAAAAGGAAATTCTTGCAGATTCCATTAGTATTATTATATAAATATTCTCAATCCAGATTTTGTAATCCAATTTTTTTCCCCATTATTCCAAATACTGTCACAAAACCCTCAAGCTTAACTTGCCTTTAGCGCTGGGACATCGTATTTATAGAATGCTTTGTAGCTGACAAAGCTTTTTCATCTCCTATCTCACGTGATCCTCGTGAAAACCTCACGCAGTAGGTAGAGCAAATAGCATCCCCATCTTATACCTGTCAGAACTGAAATACACAAGGATTAAGTGTTCTACATAGCTGGTAAATCAGATCTAAGATCCAGTTACTCTGGCAACGTATCGTCTTGTGACCTTGTACATGTCTTTGCTTTCATTTCTTCCAACATTTTGGTAACTTCCTTAAAGGTAAGGAGGAGAGATTACCCCAAATGATAGCTTTCTCAACACTTTTGGTTGAGAACAGGCTTAACATTTATTTCCTTAAAAATTGTAATTATAGCAATGTGAATGCACTCCCTGAGCAAGAAGAAATGAAGCCAAATTTTGTAACAACTACACAAAAGCAACCTTCAACATAATGCCAACCTCCCCACACATGCACAACATATACACACACACACTCTACGAAACACCATTCTAGGAATCCCTCCTGGGAGGGAAACACTAAACCTACCCACACACACATACACAAGGTGGTGGTCTTAAGTGTCACAAACCTGGTGGGTCATTTCAGAAGAATATCTTGAAATCTCTCTTAATACACACATTGGGAGAAATGTGGTAATTTTTCTCATTGAGAAAATGAAAACCAAACACTTCCTGAACCCTCTTGCCTCCGTGGTTCCTCAGGAGAGGGTCTATGCTCACCCTCTTTGGGGCATTGACTCCAACTCTCCCTTGAACCTGTTTGATTTGGGCTTTTGTCTCCACCACTTCACTAAAACCTCTTGTCGAGCTCACTAATAACGTCCTCGTTGCTAAATCCAATGATCAATTTTTAGCTCACATATTACCTAACGCATTAGCAGCATTTGACAAGGCTGGTTATCCTTGCTTCTCAAAACGCTTTCTCCTCTTGGTGATTAGAATACCCCAGTGTCTACCTTCTTCTGTTCCTCAGGCTCTCGTGTTGAGACTCCGGTTGTTGCAGTGGTCCCTGGCTCAGGTCCTAGACCTCTCCCTCCTTCTTTCCTTTTTTTAAAATTACTGAAACTGAAGTACAAAGATGCAGCTTCTAGACTTGGCTCTGCTGTGACACAGGCATGTGACCTTGTGCAAGTCATTTCATCTCCCTGAACTTCATTTTATTCATCTCTAGAGTGGAGGAGGCAGGCTCAGAGCTTCTCCAAGATAAATTCCAGCCCTCAGACTCAACAACCCTATTTAAAAAGTGCTGATTTCCAAAGAACTGATTTGATTATTAGGTAACATTTCTCAAAGTTATCGTGTTTCCCCTATGAGCTTTGATTGATTGTTTTCTATTCTTATCAAAGTCAAACATCTATGGAGTGTGTAGACTCAAACACTCAGCAAGGCTTATGAAAAATGGCAGCCCACCATCCTCACATTTGTCCCTCTTCAG
Source organism: Neomonachus schauinslandi (assembly GCF_002201575.2). Taxonomy (NCBI): domain Eukaryota; kingdom Metazoa; phylum Chordata; class Mammalia; order Carnivora; family Phocidae; genus Neomonachus; species Neomonachus schauinslandi. The sequence goes on from NC_058414.1 coordinate 84,494,446, forward strand.
GGGTGCTTTTAAAAAAAACTTTGAACCTGCAGAGAAGTTGAAAGTGTTCGGGTATTCATGTCTGAATAGTCCTCGTCTAAAGGCCTATGGCTGACATTTTAACATACTCCTGGTTTCTTCTCTACTTTCTTTGTGCCAGACCATCCAAAAGGGGGAGAGAGATGTAGGACACTTCACTCCTGAATACTTGAGTGTGCAGCTTCCAGGGATAAGAGCATCTCCCACGTAGCTACAGCATCACAGCCACACAGGAGAAAACAGACGCTAATTCAACAACACGGGTCCAATGGGCCTCTCTGAGCATGGGATGGTGCTCCTGAATTACTCTCCGCTCCCTCTCCTCTTTTCCAACTGTTCTCACTCCCTTGGTGGCCTCAACTCTCCTTAGGGCTTTAAAATGGTAACTGCTTATGATTTCAAATTTGCCTCTTCAGCCCTGACCTCTCACTGAACTCCAGATCCTGCCTACTTGACCTTTCCACTTAGATGTCTAAGGAGGCATCTCAAACTTAACGTGTCCCAGACCGAGCAGCCCCCTCCCCGTCAATCTGTTCGTCCATTCTTCAGCTGTTCAAGCTGCAAACAGCGTCATCCTTGACACGTCTCTTTCTCTCATTCCATATCCAGTTCCACAGTAACGGGTGACTAGAATTCCCTCCCTTCTCATCACCTCCCTCATTTATGGGATCAAGCACCACCATCTCCCATGTGGGTCACTGTAGTAGCCCCGGGGCTCTTGGCTTCCGCCCGTGCAAATGCTCCCACCCTCACCCCAGAGGAGTCCAGTCAAAACAGCTTCCACAGAAAGATCCGGTCACTTCTCTTCTCAAAACCCACTCAAAACCCACTCAAAGCCGAAAGTCCTTGCAAATGCTCACCTGCTGTGCCCATGTGTTACCTTTCATCTCCTCTCCCCCTCACTCACTCCACTCCAAACCATCACCACACCTCCTTCTACCACTCGAACAAGCCAAGCACACTCCATGTTTCTACTCCCTGTGCCTGGAACAGTCTTCCCCCAGACCTCTACAAGGTCTCTCTCTCACCTTCCTCAGTGAGGCTTTCCTTGAACACCCTACATTGTTTCCAAATCGCTTATGGCTTTCTAATAGACTGTATTTTTTATCTTATTTATTTGTTCTTAGTCTGTCTGTTTTTAGTCTCCACTAGAATATTAACTCCAAGAAAGCTGAACATTTTATTTTTTTTTAAGAAGGGCAACGGGAGTTACAACCACGTCCAGCATGGAGCCCAGTGCGGGGCTTGAACTCATGATGCCGAGATCGAGACCTGAGCTGAAATCGAGTCGGACACTATAATGAATGAGCTACCCAGGTGCCCCAGGATATTTTATTTTCTTCCCTACTGTACGGCCAGTGCCTACAATACTGTCTGGCACATGGCAGGTACTAGGAAATACCTGATGAATCAAGGAAGCCTATCCTTAAAATAAGACAGATTTATATTAATTGATCCATACACACACCAGAAGGTTCAAGCCTACAGAATGCTGAGTAATGGATAACTAAGAATGTTGATCACATATGACTACTTCTGCCCATTGGAAATATAATGTAATCCACAAGTAATTTAGAATTTTCCAGCAGTCACATAAAAATGTGAAAGAAAACAAGTGAAATTTTTTAAGTGATTTATTTAACCTAATATATCCAAAATATTGTCATTTCAACATGTGATTCATACAAAAATTATTAATAAAATATTTTAGAGGGTTTTTTTTTTTTTCACACTAAGTCTTTGAATGTGGTGTGTACTTTATGCACAACACATCCCAGGGCGCTAGCCACATTTCAAATGTCAATAGCTACTCGTGGCCAGTGGCTGCCATATGGAACAGCACAGATATAGACCAAATTTAAATAACCCCAACATAGAGGGAAACATATGTATATTTATTAATTGTTTTTAACTTTGTATTTCAAAACAAGACCTGGTACAGCCTCATGGTTTCCTACTTTTGTTAAAATAGTTTCAATTGTTATTACAAGAGGAGTAATAGCTTTCATTCCGAGAAACAATTTATATCAAGATTACTGGCTCAACTCTTTAAATTTCATTCAGGGGACGTGTGGGTGGCTCAGTCGGTTAAGCGGCTGCCTTCAGCTCAGGTCGTGATCCTGGGGTCCTGGGATCGAGTCCTGCATCAGGCTCCTTGCTCAACAGGGAGTCTGCTTCTCCCTCTGCCTCTGCCTGCCACACCCCCTGTTCCTGCTCTCTCTCTGATAAATAAATAAGTAAATAAATAAATAAATCTTTTTAAAAATTTCATTCAGATGTTTTGATTAGAAAGCTTGTATGCCCGGGCGCCTGGGTGGCTCAGTTGGTTAAGCAACTGCCTTCGGCTCAGGTCATGATTCTAGAGTCCTGGGATCGAGTCCCACATCGGGCTCCCTGCTCAGCAGGGAGTCTGCTTCTCCCTCTCCCGCTCCCCGCTCTTGTGCTGTCTCTCTCTCTCAAATAAATAAATAAAATCTTAAAAAATAAATAAATAAATAAAATTAGAAAGCTTGTATGCCCTTCTTTCTTAGTCTCCTCAATTAAAAAAGAGAGTTAAATCCAGAGTCTGTGTTCTTATCTATATTAGCAGGAAAAAAAAAATCATTATTTTCAAATAGAAAGAGCTATTAAAATTCTACTTCCACAAAACAAACCAGTATTTATTATCAAGTTAGCCAAAATACATTCTATGTTAAAAGACAATTTCAGTATAGATACGGTCGTATTTTTAAAATTCAAAAGCTGCCTTACCAATAATTTTGCATTTCATAACATAAAAGTAAAACAAAGCACTAGGGAGAATGCTTTTAAATTTTTAATATACACATTTAGATCTTCACTATGTTTCTTACAAGCTCAAGTATTATGCATGGAAAATGTTTTCACAAACTTTTTTTATCATCAGGGGATTAATTTCTTCTGGAATCCCATTACTCATAAATATTCACTTGTTGGAATTACAGTAATTGCCATCATTATTCAACAACAAAATTTAAAGGATCCAATTAAAATGTGTAATACTTTAAACCTTTAAAGTTCAAAATTTTACTTTTTTCTTAAGCAGTTAAACACAACAGCAGCATCTCTACTTACTCAGATGTTACAAGGGCTTATTGATCATCTCCCCTAAACTGGCAGCTTTGAGCTTAAATCGTCATCAAGCAAGTCAGAGAAACTCCAGAAGGCAAAATATCTTCTAATCTTCAAAAGCATTAATAAAATGCCTGGGTGAGAAAAAAAAAAATGGGAGTTACAACCAAGAGAGAACTTCTCTCAAGTGTAATGTCTAGATAGGCAGTAACTTCTGTTTCTTCTTTTCTTTCCCTTCTACGTGAGGGCTCAGAACATGTTAATTCACCGCCCTGGGGGTGTGGGTGAGCTGAGCTGGGCTGGCAATACTTGGTATTACAACCGCCCTCTGTTTTCAGAACTCTCTTTGGGGAGAAGCCCAACTTAATTTAATAATACATGCATCCTGCACTATCACCTGATCACCTCTTACCGGTCTGATCCTTCAACGGTAGAGATCCTCATTCCCTAACCATACAAAGGAACACACTTTTGAGAGTGAAAAGAGGAACTTTGGAAATATTTATTTATTAGCTAGTAAACGGTCTTTATTATTTTGATTTATATTCTAAAAAATAAAAATAATGTATGTCCACTACATTAAAACAAAAACTAAAGGTTTATTTACATTACATGAATGCTTAAAATATCATAAGCAGATTAATTACTCTTGGTACATATTGTTGTCCGTCAATCTGTTTTCCTAAGAGATTCCGCCTGTAATACTCTATCACTTGTACTGTTGTCTGGGAAAAAAGGCTGACACGGTCTGATTATTTTTAATTTTTCACAAAGTTGCCAAAGTCTTTTTCAAAGTCTCATTTTATGTTAAATAATCTGAAATCACTGACATCATCTGACTCTTCTGTATTGACGTTATTTTCAACAAGAAATGCCCTTTTCACAGCTGCTGAGAAACCTGGCGAGCTCAAAGCGAAGTCTGCTAAATAGAGGATATTCTCAATTCTACCTTTTTCATACCAAAATTGTTAAGTACTTCAGTCTAAAGATTTTACAGATAGTATCTTTTTTTGCCTACCCTGGTGCTCCTTCTTCCACACTCACCGCCTCCAATCCACTCACCAGGACACGCACTCCCACACACAGTCTTCTTCCCCAATGCAAGTCCCATCATGTCACTTCCCAACTTACCAACTTCCCAATGGCTTCCCATTGCTCCTTGAATGCAATCCAAAACCTTAACAGGGCCTCCAAAGCTCAGGGAGACCTGGTCCCTCCCTGCCTCTCAAACCCTCAAACGCAGCAGGTCCTCCCCTGCCCCAGAGCCTCTGTGAGCTCCGTTCTGCTCTTCTCAGTCGTCTGAGAGACTCTTAATGCTCCAAATCCAAGTAACCCCATGGTTTCCTCTCTCCCAAAAAGTACTCTATACTTTTCCTACAGAGCATTCATCAAAATCTGTACTGACTTGTGTGCTTTTAGAAAGCCTATCTCCACCAGATGGTAAAAACTTCATGAGAGTGTAGACATCACTCTTGTTTGATTCACTTCTTTTTTTTTTTTTAAAGATTTTATTTATTTATTTATTTGACAGAGAGAGACACAGCGAGAGAGGGAACACAAGCAGGGGGAGTGGGAGAGGGAGAAGCAGGCTTCCCGCAGAGCAGGGAGCCCGATGCGGGGCTCGATCCCAGGACCCTGGGATCGTGACCTGAGCCGAAGGCAGACACTTAACGACTGAGCCACCCAGGCGCCCCTGATTCACTTCTTAATCATCTTTTTACCCAGCACCTGGCACGGTCCTTGCCACCTTGTGAACCTTTAGTAAATACCTGGTGAACGAATGAATGAAAGACTGAGAAGGAGAAAGTAAGGAGACAAAGGGCAATCTAGTTATTTCAGTCAATTTATGATTTATGACCAAAACATCTGACAATCCTAAATCCAACTACATCATCAATGGTCCCCTCTACACAGGATGATTCTCATAAGCATGCAGTCTGTACTTCCTCCCAACCTGAAAGAAAGGGAGAGAGAAAAAGACCTCTCTCTTGACCCCACATTCCCGTGTACTCCCCATTTCTCTAATCCAATTTTATAGGAATACTCAAAGGGCTGACTGTATCTGCTGTCTCCAATTCTTTCCTCCCATCTTCACCTGAACCCATTCCATTCAGGCTTTTGTCCCCACTGCTGTGCTGAAACTGCCCTTGTTAAAGCCACCAATGACCTCCATCCTGAACTAGGCAAGGTCTTGGTATCTACCCAACCATCCTGAACTAGCCAGGTACTGAGACAGGCACTTAAAATGAATTATTCTTTTAAACTGTTTGTCACAACCACTCCCTGAGGCAGGTGGCATTGTTATCTCCAGAGAGAGCCTAACTGAATTCATTCAAGGCCACTTGGGGAAAAAAAAAAAGCCAGAAGAGACAATTTTTACTAAATCTAATAGTCAATTTTCATCTTAACTGGACCTTGTCTTACCAAACGTATCTGGTATTTAACAGAGCTGATCACTCCCCTCTTTCTTTAAATACTTTCTTTGCTTGGTTTCTAGGACACCACACTCTTCCTGACTCTCCTCCTCCTTCACTGGCCATTCCTTCTTAGACTTCTCATTATGCCAACCTCTTAAGTTAGAGTGACCCAGGGCCTTCGGTTCTCAAACTTCTTCTCTACCTCTACTCCCTCCTCTTGCTCATCTCAACGGGTCTCACACCGCTTTAAATACCACCAGTAAGAGCCTGAACCTCTTCCCTTAACTCAAGGCTCATATTTTCAGCTCCCTACTTGACATCTCCTCTTGGATGTCTAATAGACATTTCACACTTAACACTACCCCACGCCAAACTCCTCATGTTCCACCCCACTAAGACTGATGCTCCTACAGGATTCCCCATCTCAGTAAATGGTAATTCAATCTTCCAAGTCATCCCTGACTTTTCGCCTTCCCTCGCACCACATATCCAATCCATCAGCAAATCCTGTTGGCTCAACCTTGAAAATATATCTAAAATTCTAACTACTTTCCCCTACTTCCACCACCACAACTGCTATCTGAGCCTCCTTCGCCTCCATCTGGATTACTGCAATAGCCTCCCAGCTGACTTTTCCCTTGCTTCACTGCACAGTTTTCAAAACAAAAGGCCAGAGTCATCTTGATTTATTTTCTCAGACTCACATTGATAAAAAATCAGATCATGTCACTTATCTGCTCAAAACCCACCAAAAGTTTCCTTTCTCAGAGTAAAAGTCACCATAGCCGCCTTCAAGATCCCTAACTAGCCCCAAGTACCCTCTCTTGCTTCACCATTGCCACTCTCTTCCTCGCTCACCCCTCTCGTCTTACTGCCTTCTTTGCTGCTCCTTGAGGATGTGAACATACTCATGCCAGGGTCTTTGCAGTAGACTGCTGTTCCTCTCTCCAGAATGTGCTTTTTCAGACACATTTGCATGGCACTCTTGCTCACCCACAGCAGACCCTTCTTCCAAGTATCAACCCGTCAGGGGGGCCTTCCCTGGCCACTCTATTTCATGTAACACCCCATCACCACCATTACAACTTTCTATCCAGCTACCTTGATTTACTTATATTTGTTTATATCCATTCATTCCTTAATACCAGCCCCACTGGATACCTTCCCCCCCTCCTCTCTTTTTTCTCTTCCCCTTGTAGACTTTAAGTTTCTTAAGGGAAGAAATTTTTGTTTTGTCCAATACTGTATCCCTCCAGTGGCAAGAAAATGCCCTGTCACCAATATATATTTACTGAATAAATAGTTGAAAATAAGATTATGTGTAGGCAATCTAACTAAATCTCCAGACCCTACTATTCTTAACAGAAAGCTCTTAGAGAACATGGACAATGCAGTTACAATCAAATTTTGCAGAGTAACTTGCACACACAGTCTTCATATCATTTTATCACTGATCATATTTTTCACTGAAATTTTAGTTTTCCCACATTATGAACACATTATGTGTTACCAACTTTAAGAGTTAAGTGGAACATTACAAATATGACATTTGGGTCTCAGTTATCAATACCAAATTCCCTCAACTTACACTGCAACTATCCAACTGCGAATTCCTTTGGGAAAGTATGCGTTTATTTACTAACGTCTTGCTTATGGGCCTCGTCTTGATGGGAGTTCCTCTTGAGCTCCCACTGTTATGTTATTTGCCACAGTATCTGTAAGGAGACCTCAGAGCTTCACAGATGCCTAAACTGGGTGACAGGAAGAACCGTGACGGAGAGGCTAGCTGTGGCCGCTTTCTTTCACAAGGTGGTTCTTTAAACTTCTCTGGTATAGCTACTAATTGCTTTAACGCTTCCAAAGGCATTTCTCAGCCTATAGCCAAATGATTTCAAGGCTCTTTTCATGAGTAAGCCGTCTTCCAAGAGTCTCGTGACTCTCACTGGCTGCATGAGCCTGCGCACATTTCCATCTCTAATCCCCAGACTCCAAGTCTCTACTTTGTGGAGTTCCTAGTGGACACTGTATAAAGAGTATTTTATCAATGCAGTGTTTTTATGTGCTGAACTAAATTTCACAAAACTGGAGCAGGTTGGATTCTGATACTATTACTCCACTCTTGAACACTGTTCGACCTTGTCTCATATCACCAAGAAATTCAAAATATGCATGATTTCCTGAATCACCATCAACCTATAATTTAATGAGGAAACTATACACTTTCAATATGTTATTACTGCTTTTCTTAAGTGTCAATATGAAACAACACTGCTAAAGTCAGAATAGAGCTCAACATGCCTAAAAATATGTATCTATACCAATCTAGTCTAAAAACAATTTTAGGAGAACTGCAATATTTGGCCATCACTAATAATACGAGAGAATGAAGAACTAATATTTATTAAGCACCTACTGTATGCCAGGCATTTTATCCACATTATCACAAGTAATCCCTATAATGGCCTCGTATAGGAGGTATACAGCACCAGACTTCAAAACCGCTGAAGGAGCCTCCCTAAATCCCAGTACCGCATCCTCCTACCTACCGAGGTATGATTCAGTCCTAAGAAGCAGACATTACTGGTCAGATTTTACCAAAATGAGCAAATAATTAACACCCATATTCGAACTGTTTTATCTGGCAAACACATAAAGATCAACCTTAGGGGGCGCCTGGGTGGCTCAGTTGGTTAAGCGACTGCCTTCGGCTCAGGTCATGATCCTGGAGTCCCTGGATCGAGTCCCGCATCGGGCTCCCTGCTCGGCAGGGAGTCTGCTTCTCCCTCTGACCCTCCCCACTCTCATGTGCTCTCTCTCATTCTCTCTCTCTCAAATAAATAAATAAAATCTTTAAAAAAAAAAAAAAAAGATCAATCTTAGGGCTCGGGTGGCTCAGTCATTAAGCGTCTGCCTTCGGCTCAGGTCATGGTCCCAGTGTCCTGGGATCGAGTCCCACATCGGGCTCCCTGCTCGGTGGGAAGCCTGCTTCTCCCTCTCCCACTCCCCCTGCTTGTGTTTCCTCTCTCGCTGTGTCTCTCTCTGTCAAAAAGAAAAAAAAAAAAGATCAACCTTAAACCTACAGGACAGGCTAACATGTTTTAAAATTTTTCAGTGAACTCACTCTGGTAGGCCCAAGGGATACAAGCCTTCTTAAAAGAAACCGCACTATAATGACCATACTGAGGTTTTTCATGGGAAAGATGGATAGTTAGTAGTATTTGACCCTCAAATATTTCAGGCAAAACTTGTTTATTCCATTTCACATAAGTTGTGAAGTCTTAAATAACTTTCTGTCACGGAAACACGTTAATGAATGCAAGCTCCTTGGGGAAAAGAAGATTCCACAGCTGTCCTTTACTCTGAAGTGAACCAGACTTCAGAGGGGGCAAAAAAATGCAGACCCAGCTCTTAAAATTCCATGAAAAATGCTGTTTGCTTCCTTCAGTGCTTAAAAGCTTCACATTAATCTACAAAATAAAATATCTCCAATGCAGGTATTTGTTAGAGGACTTGAAGACAGAATAAAATCAGCACCTACACAAAGACCACACTGACAACACCTAATGTTTTAGAGAAAAAAAGCTAACAGTCCTACTGGCAATTGTGATTTTCTTTCTTTCTTTCTTTCTTAAGATTTATTTATTTTGGAGAGAAAGTGAGAGAGGGCAGGGGGGAAGGGCGGAGAGAGACTCTCAAGCAGGCTCCCCCGCTGAGTGCAGAGGCCGAAGTGGGACTCGACCCGAGAGCATGACCTGAGCCAAAATCAAGAGTCCAACACTGAGCCGACTGAGCCCCCCAGGTGCCCCGCAATCGTGATTTTCTAAGCTCCTTCCTTCAGTATGGTTTCAAAAGAGCAGAGGTGCTGGACTCTGTGCTCCCAGAGCCCCTCTGCACCCCCAGCCCCAGACCAGCACACGCACCTCCTGAGCCGTGGCTGTGCAGTCTCCTTAGGCTCTGCCTTCTGGAACCTGATCCACAGGAACTGCACTCCTGGACCTTTTACGTAACTGTGGTAGAAGATATTTTCCACCAGGTTCTTTAAACAAAGATTCACGTGATAAATTTCTGGTCGAGTTTAGTTCCAGGAAATGTTTGGTTTCTGCAGATGTTTATATGCTTCCGGTTGTCAGCACATGAAAATTATATAATCCTGTGTTTCTTTTTCTCACTTGAGCAAGTAGAAAACATAAAATCAAGTATCTTGCCCAAATTTGCTCAACCCAGACATATGGGAGTACTTAATCTTCAACTTCTTTTAGTTGAGGTTGGTTTTATTTTTTAAAAAGTTACGTTGCCTTTTGACCTAAAATGTGTAAGCTGCCTTAAGTGTTTTCAGAAGCAAGAAAAGCTGCAAAATGTAAAAGACATAATGTTGACCAGCTTGTAAGTTCCAGATTAAAATGGAAAAACAAGAAAAACACAGTGATGTGTTTACACTGAGAAGGTATAAACAGCCCAGAATAAATGCCCAGAATTAAATTCTCTGCTATCCAGAAGATACAAAAGATTCCATAAGGTGACAAAACAGCACTCTACCTTCTTTGTTGAAACCCAGTTCACCAGTTTGTGAACAACCGAATATGCTCTTTGTTGAATTTCCCTAGCAATACTAAAAAGCCTGAAATTTTTACAAATTACTGTAGTAAGAGAGTTCTTCAAACATTATTTTGAAAATTAAAAATGTCTTAGAAAAGTGAATTAAACTGGTTTTATGACAGGTGTACATTCTGAGTCCCTTCATTTGGAAAGCCGTCCAGATTACATGTCTGGGTATTGTAATCATAATTGGCCACGAATTGTATTTAGCTTCCTCACTCCTCAAAACATGTTCAGTAATAAGTGGCTTCTAATTTATTACTATATTTATATTCCATCTCCTTTCACAACACATTTGAGATAATCTATAAAAATGCAAATATTATAATAAAATTATATTTTATAAATATAAAAACTTGGACATGGGAAAAGGGCCATGCAATTACGCAGGCCTGAAGGTTACTTAAATTAAGCCATAAATTTGGCCCTATACTGCCTGGTTGATAAAGCAAAAGGAAAAAAAAACCAATCAACTGCAAAATTCACACTGGCCAAGATGGGATGCTGTCCAGAGAAACAGAATTTGTCCTGGTATGCAAATCTGAGAAAAATTTCTCTACCATATTATTACATAAATAACACACTGGAGTCTTCAATACTGTCCCTGATAGATATCCTGATTAGTTCATCCAGCAGTTTCTTACAGTATATAACATATATTTTATATTTTTATTGACAAAAATATAAAGCTCTCTGATAATCTGGATATATTCAGATGATAAAAAATAAATCCTAAAAAGTATGTCCAACAGAACTTTCTGTGATGCTGAAAATGCTCTACATCCACACTGTCCAAGATGGTCACCCACTAGCCATATGTGGTTAGTGAGCTCTTGAAATGAGGCTAGTGCAACCAAGAAACTAAATTTTTAATTATATATAATTTTAATTTTAACAGCCATATATTAGAAAAGCAAATATCTACCCACTGGACTGCACAGGTCTAAAACATTAGTTATCAAATTTTTTTTAGTAGCAGAACCATTTGGGGGTTGGCAAACCCAGATGGAATCTAACACATAAGAAAATAAAGATGGTATATTGTATGTATTTATTTTTATAAGCTCAAATTTATACTATTAACTTATAGGCAATGTGAGTATGAGTTTTCTAACAGGTAAAAATTAAAAATTGAAGACTGTGAGAGTTACAAACTTAGAACAGCCCCAGTAAACACTTTCTGTATTTTGTTTGGATGCACTCTGCAATGCCCATGTGGGACTTCTAACTGCAAGTTCTGAGCTACCCAATTGGCAAAGGCCACACTCGCTGCAGCCATCTACTCAGAAAGAATAAGAAGAAAACACAGCATGCCCGCAGGGCAGTTTCAAGTATTTCTCTTCATGGGAGGAGTCTTCCCAGGAATCCACATGGCCACCCCAGAGCTTTGGATTCAGACGACAGCTCAGGTGCAAGGAAATGAGAATCAGAGAGTGGGTGCAGAGTCACACAGGCTTAGAAGCCTTTGTCACAAACAGAAACCAGGATCTCCTCTGATGGTCCCAGCCACAGCTAGGGACCCCACGAAGGACATACCCATGTCCACAAAGAACTCCCAGGGAAGCTCAAAACTACTGCTTCTAACCAAGCATTTAGAGTTCATGTATAGTTCCTCCCAGGCCAAATAGATTCATCAAGTAAAGGTCACTTTTATCATAAGCAATGCTGCCTAGTAACAAAGTTGACTATCCATTTTTATCAGGATTCAGAGGAACTAAGTAGAAAGTTCATCCAAAGTCAGATCTGCCTTTAGAGAATGAGAAATGATTTTGTTCATCCTTGACCCACCCTGATGATTTAAAACTATACGCACGTGCGCACGTGCGCGCACACACACACATCGTAGCATATAAAAAAGAGAAAAGAACTTAACTTTATCAAAACCCTATAGCGAGATCATACCTAATGATTAAATAATAGAAGTATTTCCTTTAAAAAGCCAGCAAATGAGACAAAGATGACTACAATCATTACTTCTATTCGACAGTGTAGAGGTCCTAGTCAATGTAATTAAAAAATAGAGGGGCACCTGACTGGCTTAGTCAGTACAGCATGTGACTCTTGATCTCAGGGTCGTGAGTTCAAGCCCCACGTTAGACATGGAGACTACTTCAAAAAAAAAAAAAACAAATTAGGTAAAAATTTATAATTTATATGAGGTGATCAAACTGTCCTTATCCCTGTGTAGTAATTATTTATATAGAGAATTATGAAGGAAAGCTATTAAAGCTAATAAAAAATAAGCTTATCAATGCTTCTGGACAGAAGAATCAATATACAAAAGTTAATATAATTCCTATAAGCCAAAAAAAACAGCACTTTGTAATTTAAATAGGAAAAACTACCATTTAAAATGGGAACTACAGCTATAAGCTTTCTAATAATAAATCTAACAAAAAACTTCAAGAGCTTTATGGAGTAATTACAGAGCTGAGAAAATGGGAGAAATATTTATGGCTGAAAACCTAATAAAGATTCTTAAATTGAATTGGAATTCAATATACTTCTAATAAAACCTCCTACAGGGTCTTTCACAGACCATGGTAAGTCGATCCTAAAATCCATAAGAAAAAAGGGCCAAGAACAGCTTTGACAAATTTGAAGAAGAAAACAGGTAAGCAACTTGCCTTGCAAAATGTTAGGACTTAAATTCAACCACAGTAAATAAAATGGTATAGGCGAATGAAAGGCAATGGAGCACCTGGAAAAAGACTCCTATATGTTTAGAAATCTGACATACAATAGCAGTAGTACTACGAATCAGAGGGGCAAGGATGGACTACTAAACAATGGTACTGAGACACAGGTCATCCGTGAAGGAAACCAAATTAGATCCATGTTTCATATCACTGAGAAACATTTTCAGGATAATTAAAGACTTAAATGTGAAAATAAAACTTTGAGAACTTTTAGAAAAAATCCTTGGGGTAATATAAGATTTTAAAAATAAGATTTAAAAAGTTGATAAATATTACTACATTAAGTTTTTAAAAAATTCTAAACAACAAAAGATTCTTTAAAAACAAAATGAAAATCCAAGTCCCGGACTTGGGGAAGATACTGATAACGAGCAAAGTGTTAATGTGCAGAATACATGAAGAACTCTTAAAAACCAATAAGCAAACACAAACAGCCAATTAATAGAACAGAAAATCTGAGTGGAAAATAAACATAAGATGTCCAAACTCAGTACAATGCAATTTAACACTACAGTAAGATACCATTTCTCACCAGACTGGCAAAATAGGATACGATAATGGAAGAAAACTGAACCCCTTCAACCACGTCAGAGAGCAATTTGGCAAGAATAAAGGTGAAGATGCTCATGCCTACAAGCAAGCAACACCCCTCCTGAGTATGTTCTGTATGGAAACGAGCAGATGTACATCAGGAGGCACATGTAAGAATGTTTGTTAGCATTGCTTGTAATAGCAAAAAATTGCAAACAACTCAAATATGAATCAGTGGGAGAATGGATAAGCATATGGTGATATCGTCTTAAAATGAAATACTATATGTATTTAAAAGAATTAAAGACAGCCACATTATCAAAGATGGATAAATGTTAAAAAAAAAAACAAGAACAACAAAAAACAAAAAAACATAAGCGGAGCACCTGACTGGCTTAGTCAGTGAAGCATCTGCCATCAGCTCAGGTCATGAACCCAGGATCCTGGGGTTGAGCCCATAGTTGGGCTCCCACTGTCAGTGGAGAGTCTGCTTCTCCCTCTCTCTCTGCCCCTCATGCTCTCTCTCTCTCAAATAAAATCTTAAAAAAAAAGATGAGTTAGTGTGCAAAACTCTTAAAAAAAAAAAAACTGTTAGCTTCTGCAAAGCAAAAAAAAAATCAACAGAGTGAAAGGCAACCCACAGAATGGGAGAAAATATTTGCAAATACATATCTGATAAAGGGTTAATTAATATCCAAAATATATAAGGAACTTCCACAACTCAAGAGCAAAATATCAAGTAACACTGGATTAAAAAATGGGCAAAGGACTTGAATAGACTTCTCCCCAAAGAAGACCTACAAATGGCCAACAGGTATATAAACAGATGCTCAACATCATTAGTCATGGGGGAAATGTAAATAAAACCACAATGAGGTACTACCTCACACCTGTTAGGATAGCCATTAACAAAACAACAGAAAACAGCCAGTGCTGACAAGTATGTGGAGAAATCGAACCCTCATGCACTGCTGGTGGGAATGGAAAATGGTACAGCTGCCATGGAAAACAGCATGGCGGTTCCTCAAAATACCACGCAATCCAGCAATCTCCACCTCTGGATATTTATTCAAAAGAATTAAAATGAGAATCTGGTACAGATACCTGCACTCCCATGTCCACTGAGGCATTATTCATAATAGCCAAGAGGTGGAAACAACCTAAATGTCCATCAGTGGATGAATGGATAAAGAAAATGTGGTCTATACCCACAACGGAATATTATTCAGCCACAAAAAGAAGTGAATCTTGTCATATGCGGCACGGACGAACCTTGAGGACATTCTGCTAAGTGAAACAAGCCAGTCACAGAAGGACGAATACTGCACATTACCACTTACGTAAAAGTAGTCAAACTCACAGGAGCAGAAAGGAGAAGGGTGGTTGCCAGGGGTTGGGCTTGGGGTTGGGGGAAGGGAGAAATGGGGAGTTGCTGTTCAGTGAGTAGAGAGATGGAGTTACCCAAGATGAAGAAGTTCTAGAGAGTCACTGCACAACACTGTGCTTACAGTTAACAACAATGTACTGTGCACTTAGAAATTTGTTAAGAGGGAAGAGCTCATTTTATGTGACTTTTACCACAATAAAAAAAAATGTTAGACAAAAAAAGCTGCAGAAGACTACAGAGAGTAAAATGGTTAATAAAGTTTGAAATCATATAAAATAATGTTATATATATTATATATATGCTATATATATATAAAAAGATAACATATATATGCCACAGATCTATATGAAGGTAGTAAAAGTATAAAATATGTTTTGAAATGTTGCACACGAAATTCAGGATAGTGGTTTCTACTAAGGACAAAAAGAAGAGAATGAGACAAAAAAATGCTGAACAGAAAACTTCTTTCTTGTCTATGATATTTTATTACTTAGGGGAAAAAAACTAAGGCAAGTATTACAAACCTGATGGTGATAGTTTAGTCTATTTTTCTGTATGCTTGAAATATTTTATTATAGAAATAGTCTTTTTTAAGAACCTAATACTAAGAATATTTTCTTCTTTTCTAAGAAATGAGTATGTTTCGTCTCCGATAACACAAAGTTCCATGGACCTCAATGGGGAAAGGATGGGCCCCAAATTACAGCAAAATTGCGTTTGTGCGTGTGTTCACTCTTCTCAGAAAAAGATCCACAGATTTCATCAGAAGGGTCTGTGACTTAAAAACCCAAGAAAATGCCAAGAATCATAAATGTAATTGATATTTGCCATTTTGCACTAGGCAAAAAAAAAAAACAGAACCAAATCTGAATTTAAGTCAACATACTTATAACCTTTTTCTTGGTTCCTATTTTCTGCTGATATGCTATTTCATTTTATGTATTTTTGCCAAAGAATTGACTCAAACCCTCTTAAAAAAGTCAAGTTATTAATTTTAAAAAGAAAGAAACCTCCTTTAACAGATCCCACCAAATCCAAGTCAGTGAGCACAAAACAGAAGAATCAGTAGGACTGGATATAAACAATGACACAGCAGTTTGGGGATGAGATGTCAAGACAAAATGGTTCCATTACTAACTTTAACAGGAAAGGCTACAGACAGAATTCAAACACAGGGCAGGCTCTCACCTTTTGGGCCACAAAAAACCAAACCCCTAAGAAATAGGAAAGTAATGGGTGCAGGTCAGAATCTGGGGGTGGGAACCATATAATTTATTTAAGAAATTCCCCCAGATCATTCTGATATACTTCCCCCCCCATCCTACCACCAAAGCCCCCAATCCCCGCCCCCGCTGAGATCACTGGGTTAGATGTACTCGTTCAGTTTGTTAAACATTTAACAAAAAGTTTACTGAGCACCCACTGTGTCTCACTGTCAGGAAATGAGTATTTTTATACATCTGCACACCTAGAGCTTTCTGGGCTAATTTCACAGAGACCTGGATTATGAGACAAGCCTCAAAACAAAACTTAAAGGATGACTGAACAGACAGTAAGAGATGTCTCTCCCTTGAGGTGTGCGTGCACATTTCAGAGGGTGATGAAAGCGGGGCTGTAGAGATATTCCAGGGGTTATAAACTCAGAGTCTCCCACCCTACATTATTGCTGTTAGGTAACGATCTGTCCCTGTCTCCTGTGTCTACTTTCAGGATAATACAAATAAATACAGACACTAAAAACTATCAGTCCCCAGGCCCTAGGCTAGTTCCTAAGGACACCACTGTGAACAAGAGAGAGTTCCCACCCTCACAGAGCTTACAGTCAAGTGTGGTACTACAGACAAGGAATCTACCACATGATATGGCAAGTCTGTGACAGATTCCAGGGCGTCGTGAGAGGTCAGACAGACGCCAACTGAGACCTGAAGGATGAGGAGTCAGCAAGATGCCTTTGTCTGGAAGGGAGAGAAAATCCCGAACCAACCTTCACATAACAAGAAACACCAAGGAAGGAAGGCTCAACCATGCCATCCAGAGGCACAGGCTCCCTCTGTCTTTGTCCTCCTCCATCCTTCCTGTGACCACTGGTGCTCACTTGGGGCCTGTAAGAGGGCTGGAACGCAGCCCACAGTGGGCAAGATCTTCCCAGAGATGAAACCCTTGCCCAAAGCTCTCGTGGGCCAGAACCGAGTTCCGTGCTTACACTCAAACTAATCAACTGGTAGGAACGGAGCTTCCGGATGGCCAGAGCCTGGGGCCCAAGCCCACCTTCCCCAGGACACATGGACATGCAAAGATTTTTGAACAAAGTCGAAGTTCCATTAGAAAAGAACAGAGAAGGAAAGCAACCAGTGGGATGTGCTGCTACAGTCATTAAGGTAATATTTTCCCTTTTTTAGAATACTATGTACTCGGGCGCCTGGGTGGCTCAGTTGGTTAAGCGACTGCCTTCGGCTCAGGTCATGATCCCGGAGTCCCGGGATCGAGTCCCACATCGGGCTCCCTGCTCGGCGGGGAGTCTGCTTCTCCCTCTAACCCTACCCCCTCTTGCGCTCTCTCTCTCACTCTCTCTCTCTAATAAATAAATTAAAAAAAAAATACTATGTACTCACTAACAGGAAATAGAAAGAAATAAAAGGCCACCTTGTTCTTAAGCAACTGCATATACATATCTAAATATTTTAATTTTAATACACACAAAAAACTAAAAATAAATGCAACTAGCATAGAATGAACTAAGAGTACCACAAGGGCTGGAAGATCAGAGCGACAGAGAGAGATCAGATTTTGAATACGCAGAGCAGTCCTCAAAGAAGAGAATTATGAAATGAGAGGCTGATTCGTGTTTAAAGGCACAAAGGTAAAAGTTTGGGCGAGAAAAGCCATCTTTGTCTGGCTGTAAGAGAGATTCTATGGAGAACATACAGAAAACTCATGGGCAAACATAAAGCCCGGGAGGGCAGAACCCCTAAGGCTCTGTCTTGTTGTAACAAAGGCACTCATACGTAGTTGCTGAATGTATGAATGAACAAATAGGCTTGGATCTGAAATACTGTGTGACCATGAACTACTAAAGGTTTCTTATCAGAGAACACAAGAGACCAAAACTATTTTTGATACAAACTCTCGTTTACAATGAACAGAATGGCTCAATTAGGAAGCTACTGAACTCAACCGGGCATCAGGTAATAGGGGGCAGATATCCAAAGGTCCTTAACTAAAACCCAGAAGCACAGTTTTTAAAAGTGGTGGTTATACGTGAGTATACGTACTTTATTATATTTACAAACCATGTCACAAACACATAAAGAAGTAGTGTTGCATATGTTAGATTCATTAATTACTACATTTGTGAAAAATAGGATGATGAATTTTTATTGTTTGTCTGATCCTGAATTTTAAGTTCTGACAGCATTTCAAGAGGACTTTTTACCCTCGGGTTTCTTTTTCAACTCTGACAGGAAAGATGCATGACTCAAGCTCGTCCATCAGAATCAAAGTCTCTGTGGCCTCCTAGTGCTAGTTGTCTAGAATGACAGCTTCTGTGGCAAACTATTTATTAAAATAGTATAAACTCATTCTCTCCTCTAGTTTTTCTTCCACATTTATATATGATAATAAAGACATCCCTCAAAATAACATCTCAACACTATCCACAACCACACCAAGTCCATGACTGAGGTGAACAAAATACCTACCAAGCTAAGAGTCATTAGATCGTTCATGCTTATGTGTCCAACATTATTTTCTAGAACAATCCGTGAGGAGCTATACTGCCAGGGTTTCTGTTTTATTTTTGTTTGTTCCAAACAAGATTTGAATTGTTGTTTGCTCATATCTTATATGCCATTTAGTCTTATTTCACCCCTGGGAACTTTATGTACGCACTCTGCTTCTCCATGACTATTCACTATGAAAAATAACCAGTGCTTCCACCTGCCAAAAGACTCAAGTAAGTCTCCCTAATCAAAGAGTCTCTGATCTTCTGACTGGAATGAGAGTATTTCTAAGCTTATAATGCATACTCGAGGAGCTCTTGCTGATAAGCAGTCCTGGTCACACACAAATGGGGGCTCCACTTCCAGCCGGACTCTGAGTCCCAGGGCCCCTCTGGGAGGCAGCAGAGATGCTCCAGGTAACCTGAGAAAAGACCACACCCGGGGGGGGGGGGGGAATGTGTGTTGGCTGGCAATGCTGCCCACTAATGATGGGATCTGCACAAAATACCCACATGTCTCTTTCATGGAACCAAAAAGTCATAGAGATACGAGCAGCGTAAGTCTTCGTGTCATCTGGACACTTCATTCTATGAATGACAAGGTATTTCATCAGAAGAGCTGGCTCAAGGTCACGTATCCTAACTATATTTAGACACCTGGAGAAGAGTTTAGAAATGAGTAAGTGATAAATAAATAAAACGCTAAGACAACGAACAACACCCTCCTCTCCAAAATACACAATTATTAACACCAGGTAAAACTTTCATGGGTTATATGCCTCAGCAGCAAATAATGTTTCCACAGTCTAATTAATGTAAACACTGATTATTATTCAAAATTTAACTATGTAATGAGAAGGGAGGAGGGCTCTGCACTGGGTGAGGTGCAAAAGAAAGATAAGTTCTCTTCTTCTATCATGAGAAGTCAAAGATAATGCCTAAGACTGAAAAATTAAAAACTGAGAAAGCAACATGCATTTAGAGATTTGGAGGCAAATTAACAGGAGAATCAGGTCTCGGAGCTGAACTCCCAGAGCAGGGACCCAGGTGGCGGTTTTGTAACGAGTCTTGTAGAGCTCCTGGACTCTCCGAATTCCAGGCACATAGAACTGAGATTAAAATTAAATGAAAAAGTGGCCAAGGTGAGACACTAGAGCCTAGGGTTTCCAACTGTGTAATACCTGTTCTAAAATTATATTGTTTTTCCATTTGAATAAAATATAGAGAAACCACTGATGTTTTATTTGAACTTAATTTTCTATTGTTTTCATTGTGGCTATTGTTTTTTCATTCATGGAAGAAAAAAAAATCAAATATTCACCCACTGAACTGGAGATGTATAAACACATTCTTAGGGCTGGGAAAACACACAGGACTAAGTGCTTCCCTGCAAAGGGTCACTCTCTACTAGAGAAACACACACATAACCAAAAAGCAATGTGATAAGCGCCCTAACCTTAACTATTCTGTGAGCCCGGTTTCCTCATTTGTCAAATTCCTCCTCTGATTTTTGTGACTATTCAGTAATTCAATGCATATAAAGTTCTAAGCGCCCTGCCTGTCAGATCATAAGAAAAACAAGACCAAGAAGACAAACCCTGCCTGCCTGATTTTAAAACCCATGTTCATTCTGCTTCATCACATTTCTAAAATAACTCTATTCTCTTCATACACTAAAAATTTACTTCCCTCCTGGATCCAAACAGTAGCCAGTAAATGAACAAACTGTGACTCACTACATATGTAGATGCAGCATAAATTCTAAGGATAAAAAAAATCTTTTCTAGCCTTTTTTTTCTTTTCTAGTTCTTTTTAATTATTTATGAATATTTGATTTATTTAGAAATAGTCCCCTATAATGTATCTTACGAGTTGGGCATAATTAAAAGTGAAGTTCTTGATGTATTAAGAAGTAAAATGCGGTAGTGGACTATTTTCAATAACCAGGAAGTAAATTGTTTATCACTAGATGGCACTGTATTGGATAATTTTTTATAGAAATTTTTAGCATGAGACCCACTTTATCAAGTTAAAAGAATACTTTCTTTTAACAGAAGAAGGTGAGATTATATTACTCCTGTCTTATTTCATGGCTTTAAAAATAAAGACGCGGTTTGATGGAAAAGAAAACAATGATAGGATCAAGTTAGATTTTATTTTTACACTATTGTGACGTCTTAAGTAACTATTCTGATATTTTCTATGCAGAAATAATTGTGACTGTCTGTCTTGTTTACCATCCAACAATAAGCACCAGAACGTGTGGTGGTTTGTACCGTAGCAAGCTGGTTAAGGTGGGATCCCCTCCCATAAGTGTCACTAGGTCAGAGGTGGCCAAAAAGGGGATTTATTGAGATGTGAAAGGAGGAACTATACAGCAGTCACTGTCTGAAGCCCTGACTCTCTTCTTGGTTAGATGTGGTGACAGACATGGATGCTGGCAGGCTCCAGTTTGTCCTCACACCCCACTGGTTCATGGTTCAGCTCTTTTTCCCAAGTATCGGACCTGTTGACCAACAAGGGCCCCAGGCCCAATATCAGACACCTGGCAGGAGACACAGAGGTGGTATTCAAGAACTATGTGATGACTGACCGACCGATGGACCTTCAGTAAGCTGGGAACAGTGCTGAAAACGCTCTAAGCTCCTCTTCACACACTAGCTTCAATGTACTGATAATGTTCCATTAATTTATAGAATTATGTAACCTTTTACATGTACCAAGTATTACATAACTTTTTTTTAAAGAATAAGGCACATCACAGGGCAATCAGTGATATTAAGTATTTAGAGATATTAACATAAGTTGAGACCACAATGTCTGAGCAAAGTAGTCAGCTAAGAAATCCAACTCCACCTTTAGTAGTTTCACTCATTTTGCCAGAAGACCCTCAAACATTTATAACCACCTATCTTGAATAGTCGGCTGAACCCCTGAGTATGAGAGCCAGCCGCTGAGATGGCTCCTCGGCTGTTTTATTTTCAGTGCTGATAAACAAGATCTAGTGCTAGGATCCGTGATAGGCAGACATAACAAGCTCAATAACTGTATATTAAAAAAATTGATGAGTTGTCTTCATATTGCTAGTAGTCTGATTCAATGCCTTTAACATCTGAGTTATCACAAAGTAATACAAACAGAACATCAAAGAAAATAAGAAATATAATTGCCAGTCCACTTTTGCAGATTAAAAAAAAGATTGTGTTCTGTCCCATCATTTCTTGTGTTTGCCTCTGGCAATGCCTTTCAGGGTCATACAGTCTCAGTGACTTCCATCCGTGTAACTCCCCAAGTCGCGTCTCTAACATCAAACCTCCAGCAAAGTCATAATGCCCGGGGCCCATGGGGAAGCATCCTATTCATCCATGTGTGCTCCAACGGTTACAGAGGATTTCCCACGTTCTAAATCCTGTACAGCCACGACCTCTGTGGGCCTCCAGCACTCCTGAGTTAGGGACCGTTACGCAGATCCTGGTGTTGATATATACTAGCTGTTTAACCTTGGAAACCTTGGGAGAGACTGAGTAGCTTTTTCAAAGGTTATATATCTAGTACTTGTCAGCACCAGGATCTGAACCTATGCTGGGTCTGACTGCGGAACCCATCATTTGTCCCGTAGATCAGACAACTTGAGAAGGTCTGTCTCTGATGCATCTTAGCATCTACCTAAAGCACGCAGTACACACTTGTATTTAGTATGTGCCAACAGTAACCTGTTGGCTAAATATATTCTGAGTGAGAAAGTTACCTGACATGTTGCCTGATAGCAAAGAATAATTTTTGCTCCAATTTAAACTAGAGAACACTCTACTTTCATAAAATTTAACAACAGTGCAGACAATAAAGACAAAAACCAGAGGATAACTAACCTCTGTACCTCAAACCTGTCCTGGGTCTTTAGGATTCCAATACACGACAGGGCAATCACATAAAATGTCATATAGGTCCAGAACATTTTTTTAAAATATTTTATTTATTTGAGAGAGACAGACAGAGACAGAGAGAGCACGAAAATTAAATGGACTCTCCTGGGGGCACCTGGGTGGCTCAGTAGGTTAAGTGTCTGACTCTTGGTTTCAGCTCAGGTCATAATCTCAGGGTTGTGAGATCAAACCCCACATCAGGCTCTGCACTCAGATTGGAGTTTGCTTGTCCTTCTCCCTCTGCTCCTCCCCCTGCCCTCTCTCTCTCAAATAAATAAATAAATAATCTTTAAAAAAAAAAAAAAAAGGACTCCTCTAGGCCTTCCGTGATTTTATTTTCCCTCTGGCCAGCAATTCCTTGGAGTCCGTCCTCTCTGTCAGGCCACCCTACCTCCATCCCAGGCGCAGGCTGCTCTCTCAAGTCCCGAGGTAGAGAGAGCAAGTCTGTTAGCCTCTGAGCCCCAGATCTAGTCCTTTTGGGTCAAAGCTTTCTCCTCAGTCACTGGATCCACCAGCTAACCACCTGGGGGTCCCCCTTCCAGAGACGTCCTTCTTGAGCATATCCTCGGCCCCACACCTGTTCCGTGTAGCACGGGTTCTCAGTCCTTGCTAGAAGTCAGTTTTCACTACAACTCTGCCAGGCACCACCCACTCACCTGACTCAGCAAGAGTCACACACAAATTGCATACTTTAAAAATACCTTTGCTCTATATCTGGAGCATTGTTCTTTCCTTTACATTTGAATAAAACGATACAGTGTGAACATTTGATTATAGTTTAAGTCCCTAACTTGAGGCAGGCAAATGCGCTCTCTGCCCGTGACTTTTTAGGATGAGAAAATTTTCACTACAGACTTTAATTAGTTGCTTTTAAATTTTATGCAGAGCTTTGATAGAAGAGATTCTGCAATTCCTAACCACCTGGATACAAAAACACTTAAGTGTTAACCACTGTCGGTGGTTGTGAAATTTCTAATTCTCTCAATCTTCAAGGAAAAATAAAAAACAAAATGGAGAGAAACAATATCTATCCTGGATGATGTGGTTTTATTTGCCTGAGAAAAGAATTTAGGGTGTCTTACAGTTCTTCCAATTTACTCCTTGTTTTCATCATTACTTTAGAAGGTAATGTGATCTACTCTAATGGTCCCAGAGAACCACTTATCTTTTTCCAAGCTTCTACTGTAAGACTGAACCTGGCTTTTGATGCTCTTCCCTCTTTAAACTCATTCCAAAAAGGGGCTTCAGAGAATGGATTTCTAAAGTCAACACAAACTTCGGACTTTGGATCTCTCTAACAATCAATCTGTCACGGAATGCAGAAGAGACTCAAAAACTCAGGGGTGCTCCCAAAGCTTTCAAAGCAAAACAGTGAACGAAGATGCAGAGGTAAGTACAGCCTTCCAACAACACCAAAGCCCACTGGCTTACTTCCACAAAGGTTCCCAGTTCTGGAAATAATTGTTCTGTAAACGACCTTTTTTTTTTTTTTTTAACTTTATCAGGATCATCCACTCCAACAATCTTGATATGTCACTGTCACTGCTTGGATCTTTAAAGAAAAATGTCTTTCACTGGTACAGGACAGAAGATTCAAGAATTCAGAGAAACATTAACAGGTTAAAAAAAAAAAACCTTCAGCAAGGCAAGTATCAGATTGTGGCTTTTGGCTTCAAATACTGCAGTCAGATTACTTGAATAATATTTTGCTTCGTGAGATCCTTGAAAATGAAGAGTTACGTATTTTTCCTTTTTAAATTTTTCTCTTCTCCTATTTGTGATTAGGACTGAAACATAATTCAGTCAATAAAAGTATTTTTCCTTCAGAAACCTATGCTATAAATCTATCAACTTAGTGCTATAAACTGCCTCAGATAAATTCCAAGTTGGACAAATACACCAGACCAACGTTAAGTAAGTCACTACATGAACTCAATTAATTACACAAGTAATTCTCCACTTTTGGCAAATGCTTGATTCTGTTCTTAAAAGCTTAAATACAAAACAGGAACACTCGAGTGTTCCTGAGGAGCCTCGTACATTTGCTGGACACCAGGAAAACCTTAAAAAGCACATCTTCATTAAGTTCAAAGCAAAGAGACTAGACTCCTTCAGAACAGTACAGTATTTAGAATACTACACAGAGAACTGAAGGGTCGTAAAAAGAGCACGGAGTCTGGTATCGGGATGGCCAGGATTTGAATCCTGGGTAGGTTACTTGCCTGCCAGCTGTGGGACCTTCCACAAGCTACTTTAAGCTTTCTGAAATCCCACTCCTTCAGCTTGTAGCATGAAAGGAACAGAGTTGTTGTGAAGACGGAATGGGTCAAATGAAGCATTTGCAACCAACGCAGCACATGACACCTGGTAAATGGGCCGGAGGTAATAAATGTGAACTCCTTTCTTCTGCCTCCCTTTCCCGTGAAAAACTAACATGGCACAGCTTGAGACTTTACAATGGTTGTGGAAGAGTTGTGTTCTAGAAAACACGGTGTTTTCAAATCATATTTTAAGAATAGGGAAGAAAATTCAAATCGCACCAAGGGATTTGGTATTTAATGGACACAGAGTTGCAGCTGGGGATGATGAAAAGCTTCTGGAGATGGATGGTGGTGATGGATGCACAATAATGTGAATGTACTTAATGTTAACAAAACTGCACGTTTACAAATGGTAAATTTTTTAATGTTTAAAATAGTAGGCCTTAGGTGTACCTTACCACACACAAAGAATACAAAAAAACCTTACAATAGGGGCGCCTGGGTGGCTCAGTCAGTTAAGCATCCACCTTCGGCTCAGGTCCTTATCCCAGGGTCCTGGGATCAAGTCTCACATCGGGCTCCTTGCTCAGCGGGGAGCCTGCTTTTCCCTCTGCCTGCCGCTCCCCCTGCTTGTGCTCTCTCTCTCTCCCCCTGACAAATAAATAAATAAAATCTTAAAAAAAAAATGGGGCGCCTGTGTGGCTCAGTCATTAAGCATCTGCCTTTGGCTCAGGTCATGATCCCAGGGTCCTGGGATCGAGCCCCGCATCAGGCTCCCTGCTCGGCAGGAAGCCTGCTTCTCCCTCTCCCACTCCCCCTGCTTGTGTTCCTGCTCTCACTCTCTCTCTCTGTCAAATAAAATCTTTAAATAAATAAAAAAACAAAGAAAATCTTACAATAAATGCTTTTGAAAAAAAATAATTATTTCATAAAATAATCATGTTGTAGTTCACTTGTTCCAGCTCCCAGGATAAAGAGAGTGCCATGGAAGAAAAGTCAGGTAACTCTACCATTTGGTAGAATAACTTGCTTTCCACTCTGGCCAGGCCCTCATTGCTGGGCAATATGCCATGACCCATCCCTGGTCATTTTTTTCTCCATTCCTGCAATTGCTGTTCCAAGCCTGTGTGGACACGTTCAGACCATCGCAGTATACTTACACTACCTTATCCTAAAATAAAGACCTTCCCACTGCCCTTTATCTGTAATCTACCTCCTGTATTAAATTGCTTTAAAAAAAAAAAAAAGGTGGTCCAAATTCATTTTCCCTACCCATTAAGACCCACTGCACTTAGTCAGTGGAATGAAGTTTCTAATGCCAGTATTACAGATTTTCTCATTGAGAGCATCTGACCTGGTCAAACCCTCGGCCCCATTTTACTTCTCATCCCAACCTAACCTCTTGGTGGCATCTGATGTTGGCAAATTCCCTTTCTGAATCTGTTTTTAGATGGCCTTCTCCTGAGTATGCCCTTTAAGTGTCCCAGGTCCTTTGCTCGGCCTTCCCTCACTGTTCAGCTAGCTCTTCCTTTGTAATCACACCCTTTCACACGTGTGACTCCACACTCCCTATGTTTCGCTCCTAAACTTGAGAGTCACATTTCTAACAGTCCGCTAGTTACCATTTGGATGCCCCATTCTCAAATACCCCAAACCCAAGCCCAAGGCTTCCTTTCTACTCTCCTCGTCAATGGCTAGACAATTAAAAAATCTACAACCACTGTCTATTCTTCCACGCATGCAGCTCCAGTCAACAGATCTCACAAATCCCACCTCGCCACATCCTAGACCACACGTTCAATGCCTTCTCTCCACACCTCCACCACAACGCCTTAATCCAGGCCCTTCATCCCACGCATTGGGACTGCTGCACCTGTTTCTTTTTTTTTTTTTAATTTTTTATTTATTTGCGAGAGATAGAATGAGAGACAGAGAGCATGAGAGGGAGGAGGGTCAGAGGGAGAAGCAGACCCCCTGCCGAGCAGGGAGCCCGATGCGGGACTCGATCCCGGGACTCCAGGATCACGACCTGAGCCAAAGGCAGTCGCTTAACCAACTGAGCCACCCAGGCGCCCAGCACCTGTTTCTTTTTTTTTTTTTTTTTAAGATTTTATTTATTTGACAGAGAAAGACACAGTGAGAGAGGGAACACAAATGGGGAGTGGGAGAGGGAGAAGCAGACTCCCTGCCGAGCAGGGAGCCTGATGCGGGACTCGATCCCGGGACTCCAGGATCATGACCTGAGCCGAAGGCAGTCGCTTAACCGACTGAGCCACCCAGGCGCCCAGCACCTGTTTCTTAACACCAATGTATTCGCTTTAGTTCTTCCCTTCCAGGGCGATTTTCACGCTGCTGCCAGGCATTTTTCTAAAATGTGAATCTGGGGGGTACCGGGGTGGGGGGCTCAATCAGTTAGGTGTCCGACTCCTGATCTCAGCTCAGGTCTTGATCTCACGGTCGTGAGTTTCAAGCCTTGTGTTGGGCTCCACACTAGTAATGGAGCCTCCTTAAGAAAATAAATAAAATAAAATAAAATAAAACACGTGCATCTGTGCCATTCTTCTGATTTTACCACCTTCACTGGTTCCCCACGGCCAGCAGGGTAAGGACCGGCTACACTAGCGTTACACACATGGCTCCTCCTGGTCTCACTTCCCGCCACGTTCCCATTCCCCAACTCCCAGGAACTTCAGAAAATGATCCTCACACCTCTACAGCTTGGCACATGCTCCTCCTTTTCCACATGATGAGCAACTACATACTCAAAGACCCAAGTCAAATGCCAGTCTCCCCAGGACCTGCCCAGGCTGCATTAATGACATGCTTCCAGAGCAGCCTGCACCTGAGGCCTCTCCCGGGACACCCCCCACACAGCACTGCATGATCTGTTTCCTGCTCCCAGCCATCCCTGAAACCTTCTCGGCAGAGCACCCCTACATCAGGAACTCCAGCTTACTTATTTTTCAGTCCTCCCTGATTTCTGTAAGGCTCAGGTGGTCTATCTCTATGGTCACGGATCTCCCAACCATCAAAGCTCAGCGATGTCACTGCCACACTGACAGCCGGTGGTGAGTGTGTCTACTACAAGGCATGGGAAAATCATTCCTCTGTCCGTTCAACTACCACGTACTAGATGTGGGGATACACAGGTGAGTGAGACTTGACGCCTCCCACTAAGCAGCTCGCAGTCTAGTAAAGAAAACAAACACATCAACAGGCTTGCACACAACATGTTGCAGAAGCCGAGTGGTGGAGTGATTCCCAAGACGTCCTGGAGACGGAGGGGCATGGAGGAGGAGAATCCGCCCAGCCAGTGTTGGGCACTGGGAATGGAAGCAGCCACTGAAGGAAGCTTCTAGGACTGACGGCGCCTGAAGGGACTCTCAGAGAAGATAAGGGAAAGAGGAGGGGGTAGGATGGGTGAGAGACAGGAAAAGAAAACTCGACCAATTAACCACATTAACTTTTTGACAACTGCCCAAGCACAAGTACTAAGAATCACGACATACTGCAAATATATCCAGACCTTTAACTGTGAAGACAAACAACACAATCTTTGGTCTCTTGACACCCCCTTCTCACTCCCTTTTTTTTTTTTCTGACCCTCTCTCTCACTCCCACTGACACACAGGAAAAGCTTAATAGGTGTAATAAAATTCACAAGCGGCGCCTGGTTGGCTCAGTCGGTGGAGCCAGCGACTCTTGGTCTCAGGGTTGTGAGTTCGAGCCCCATGTTGGGTGTAGAGATTACTTAAAAATAAAATCTTTTTTTAAGATTTTATTTATTTATTTGAGAGAGAGAGAGAAAGAGAGAGCACAGAGGGAGAGCGAGAGGGAGAAGCAGGCTCCCCGCTGAGCAGAGAGCCCAATGCAAGACTCGATCCCAGGACCCTGAGATCATGACCTGAGCCAAAGGCAGATGCTTAACCGACTGAGCCACCCAGTCGCCCCAAAAATAAAATCTTAAAAAAAAGTCACGAAAGAACCTTCACAGCAGTGCTTCTCTGTTCGTGCCTCCAACAGCCACTTGTTACCCATGCTCCACACCAGCATCTCTCAGACTCCCCTCACTCCTGCGACTTGAGCTCACCGTCCCCCGCCCCCTCTTCGTCTCTCCCATGCTCACCTTCTATGCATTCTGCAGAGCCAGGCTGCATTACTCAATGCTGCCCTATTTATTCAAAGATGATGTGACTGAGAGCAATCTTATCTTTTTTGCTAAGTAGAACTTATCAATAATAGTTTTTTCTCGCAGCAAGAAAGTCTACTCTTTGATTTGAAATGATACTTATTATTGCTATTCTGTTTAGTTTCTTGAAGTCTTTAGTGAAACCAAAGTTTTTCTTAAAAGAAAAACAACACGATCAGAAAAAAATAAGAAAATAATAATCATCATATCATGTAACAGAGAAAACTCAGATTTCCTTTTTCTGGCTTTGTCAGTGTTTCACTACGCAATTTCTTGGTCTATTTAATCTCAAATCCTTATAGAAATCTTGAAATATACTACGTCACATGAAGTTAACTCTAAGAATATTTTCATGTTTTTGCTCCCTTTTACCAACACTTACTTTACTAATTTGAAAACTGACTGTACACATGGACAGACACATAATAACAAGGAACACTAAATCCTTTTCAATTTAGTACTGACATTTGTCAATTACTAATTTTAATCATATCTCATAGGCATTAACTGCATCCCTGCAAGTTCAGTTAACAAAACATGAGTAGTAGAATTGCTCTTAAAGTTGGGGGGTAAGGGAGAGGAAAAGCGGGTGATCCTCAGTCTGGGAACTGATCCTGAAAGTCATACAAACCAGGGGAAGGAGAAGGAAGGGCAAGGAAGGGGGGGGGAGGGCACAGGTGAGAACAGTTAAAAGCAGGATGTGAAGCAAAAGGATGATAAAGTAAGCCGACTTCACTTACAGTTAAAAGTCTCTGAAAACAAGTGAGGTAAAATCCTCCTTCATCCCTCAATCCAAGATCTGATGAGTACCATTCCAGGGAGGCTGGACGGTGCTAAAAGGAGGCAAGAAGGAGATAAGATCTCAAAATCTAAAGGCAAGCCAGCCACTCATCCTCCCACCTCGAGCACTTTTTAAAAAGTTAATCATCGAATTAAATGTTATAATCCAATTTCCAAAATTGTTCTACTCCACTTAAACTGCTGTCACCTCTAATAATCTCACAGGCAAATGCATTCATTTCAAACATCATTCTCTTCAGATTCTGCAACATCTGAAGCTCTTGATCCTCCACCTTTTTCGCTGCTGCCAGGAACACAGCTGGCTCACCTCTCACTCTAATGCTGCACATCCGGCTCCTCTTGCTGACCGTACTCCGAATCATGGCTCCCCCCGGGGCTGGGTCCCAATGCTCTGGCCTTTCTGTGTCCTCATCCCTTGAGAAATTCAACCATGACATCTGCGGTGACAGATCGGAACTCTCCCCCTTTGGCTGGACGTCTCAACATGAGCCCTGGTTCTATCAACTCTCAACTGCTTAGGAATTTCCCCTTGAGTGTCTAAAACCAAACAAGTACCCTAATCCCCTTAAAACTGGCTTCTCTTTCCGGTTACTGCACCGGATCTTTATGCAGCTCTGAAAGCCCTAGGGCCACCTTGACTCCCACCATCCTCTCTCGGCCCTCGCATGTGTCCTGCTTCTCCCTCACCTGTACCTTACTGCTGGATTACTTCACTCCCATCTACCCGTGATTCCTCCCTTTCTTCATCTTTGACGCTGCCACCAAATGAACCTTCCTCTAGAAACCGTGGTCTTTTTCCTTTTCAAAATCATGCCACTGCCCCTCTGTTCCCAACACAGGCTTTCAAGTGTGTTCCCAGGTTCTCCAACACTCCTCCCCTTGAAGCATGGAACCTAGCCCTGAATGTGGGCTGAATTTACTGGTTCACTTCTAAGGACTGCCAAGGAGGCAACAGTCCCTCCTGCTCCCAAATCCCACATGCACAGAAACTGTTAGAGATAATAAATGTTTACCGGCGCCCTAAGCCACAAACGTTAGGGGTAATTTGTTACACGGCAATAGATTACCAATTCAGGAGGCCTCTGCTGCTGAGTGGCTCAAATCCAAACCCTGGCCACTCAAGGCCTTCCACCAACCGCCCCCACTTTACTTCTGGATACAAACACACTGCTTCAGTCTGAGGCTGGTGATCTCACTGACCTCACGTGATACGGCAAAATCTTGCTTCTACTTTCGCCTGAGCAATGACCACTTGAAATGTCCTTGGTTCTCTCCACGAAACTACATTCAACACTTCCTTTTAGGTTCAATTCAAAGTCCACCTATCAAAGGAATGTTTCTATTTTTTTAACACATGTAAATAAACATATACCTATTTCCAAAACTGTATTTAAGTTATTTGAGGTAGAAATCATAGCTTTGCTATCTTTATATTCTCCACATTAATGCACACATAGAACAGAACATTTTGTTTAGGGGCGCCTGGGTGGCTCAGTCAGTTAAGCATCTTGACCTCATCTCAGGTCTCGATCTCATGGTCGTGACTTCAAGCCCCATATTGGGCTCCACAGTAGGTGTGGAAACTACTTAAAAACAAACAAACAAAAAAAAAACACCTTCTTTCAGCGCCTGGGTGGCTCAGTGGGTTAAACGTCTGTCTTGGGCTCAGGTCATGATCCCAGGGTCCTGGAATGGAGCAGGGCGGTAGGCTCCCAGCTCAGCAGGGAATCTACTTCCCCCACTGCCTCTCTCCCTGCTCGTGCTCTCTCTCTCTCAAATAAATAAATACGATATTTTTTTTTAAAAGACGTTTCTTATTTTGGCACAGAACAAGTCAACATCAAAAATGTCAAGTTGCTGTAAATTAATTTATAAATTTAATGCAATCCCCAACAATATAATTGTTGCAATACCAACAATTCTTTTTAATGAAGCTAGCAACTGAAACTGAACTTCATATTAAAAATATATGTGCAAGAACAGTCAGGAAAACACTAAAATGCTAGAGCAGAGGACTAGCCCTTCCAGACATTAAATTATACTCTAAAGACTCTATAATGAAAAGTGTGTTGCTGGCCCAAGAGTAGACAGACAAACCAGTGTGTAATACAGAAAGTCAAAACAGACCCAAGTACAGATGGAACTTTAGTAGTGTATTAAAAAAACAACAGGGGCACCTGGGTGGCTCAGTCGTTAAGCATCTGCCTTCGGCTCAGGTCATGATCCCAGGGTCCTGGGATCGAGTCCCACATCGGGCTCCCTGCTCAGCGCGAAGCCTGCTTCTCCCTCTCCCACTCCCCCTGCTTGTGTTCCCTCTCTCGCTGTGTCTCTCTCTGTCAAATAAATACATAAAATCTTAAAAATAAATAAATAAATAATTTTTAAAAAAACAACAACAAAACGGAGCATCTAAAAATCACTGGGGCAAAAACTGACTTTTAATAAATGGTTAAAACAATTGGTTAGCCAACTGGAAAAAGATAAAATTAGATCCATACTTCTTACCATACACAAGAATAGACTCCAAATGAATCAGGGATCTAACTGTAAAACAATGAAGCCATACAAGTACTACAGAGGAAAAAATGGTGAATCTTCTCTAACTCCTAAATAAGGAAAAGCATGCTGTGTCTCAAAATCAGGAAAAGTACAAGAAAAGACTAATAATGTGATTACATGAAAATTTTTAATAAAATCTGCATGGCAAGAAAAAAAATCATTAACCAAAGGCAACAGATAAAATGAGAGAAAATATCTGCATTGTATCACAGATAAAGAAATAATATTCATAATATATAGAGAACTCTTAAAATTGAAGAAGTGAATACTAGTAACTTAGGACAGAAACATGGACCAAAAACATGAACACACACACATACACACATATACATACACACATATACCACTTAAACATATGAAAAGATGCCCAATTTCACTCATAAAGAGAAATTAAAACGACACTGAGTTGCTATTTCTCACCCATCAGATTGGCAAAAATTAAACAGTTATAAAAAGTCACTCTTGGCAAGGCTTTGGAGACAGAGGTATTCTCATACAAGAAGAATGGAGACATGAAGTGACCACTTACTTCCAGGGTGCAGGCAGAGAAAGTTCACAAGGAAGACTCTTCTGTGCCACAAAGTAAGGATGTGTCAAACAATGATGGGGACGTGTCAACAGCGCATAGACACCAGCCTCAGGGGGCTCCCACTGGCCCAAATCCAGGACAATTTGAGCATCAAAATCAGTAATGATAATAAAACAAGAATCAAGTACAAATCCATGAATCAACACCAATATAAATAAATAAGAGCTAAGGGAAGACTCTTCTTTGTGGGAGAAAACCAATAAATGAATGAAGAGGGAATGATAGCATTTTAAATCGTTACTGGGCAAACTTCATAAGAATAGCCGATTCAGGCAATCAGATGGTTAAGCATCTGCCTTCGGCTCAGGTCAGGATCCCAGGGTCCTGGGATGGAGCCCCACATCGGGCTCCCTGCTTGGTGGGGAGCCTGCTTCTCCCTCCCCCTCTACTGTTCCCCCTGCTTGTGCTCTCTCACTCTGTCAAATAAATAAAATCTTAAAAAAAAAAAGAATAACCCAATAATTCTGAAGCCTATGAGTAAAAGTTTGAGGAGTCATTAGGACGTGAACTAAAAACATCACTCCACAAGACAGTTATTGTCTATAAAGGGGGAAAGAGTAACTTTACACGGGGCAGACCTGGCAGACCAAACCTTAACCAAGTAATCAAAATTAATATCACCAACTGCGGGACAAACAGACATCGCGTGACTCCAAATATGATGTGCTGAGAACACAATGTCCCTCGTGCGGTATTTCTGCCAAAAGTGCAAAACCTGAATCTAACCGTGAGGAAACTTCAAACAAAACAACATTGAAGGACATTCTAGAAATAACTGGCTAATCCTCTTCAAAAACGTTCATGCCATGAAATTCAGCCTGAGAAACTGTTCCAGATAAAATTAAGTCTAGATGTAACATATGATCTGGTATTTTCTTACCCTAAAGACATTTTGGGAATAATTGACGGAATCTGACGAAGGTCTGTACTTAGATAATATTATTATATGAGTGTTAATTTCCTGACTTTGAGAAAGAATAAACTTATTAAGGAGGGGAAAAAGTAAGTTCTGGCCTATTATGCATAACCTGATTCTAAAGATGAGGAAACATCAGACAAACAAAATGAGGAAATTTCTATTATTAAAAAAAAAAAGGACAGGTATGATTATATTCTTCAAAAATGTCAATCTGATAAAAGACAAAGAAAAATGGTGGAAATATTCCAGATGAAAGGATATTAAACAGATATGACAACTAAATAGGATATATAACCCTAGCCTGGATCTCATACCACAGGAAAAAATGTTATAAAGGACCTTAATAGGACAACTGATAAAATCGCAATATGCATAGCAGATTCGATGGTAATATTTTAACAGTATAAATTTATGAAGTAGTAGCTGTATGTAAGCAAAAATCTCTGTTCTTAGGAAATCCCCATTGAAATATTTAGAGATAAAGGGCCACGCAATATGTAACATCCCAAATGACTCAGAAAAAACATGTGTAACACACATATAAATATAGAGAGCAAGAAAATATGCACAAATGTAAACGGAAAAATGTTAGTAGGTGAATCTAAAAAGAGCTGTTCTTTGCATTATCTTTGGGGTTTTTCTGCAACCTTTTTAATTTTTAATGGTCCATTCTCTAAATGAAACTACTCAAAATTACAAGTAGATCAAGATCAGCATTCAAAAAAAAAAAAAGAACCTACCCTAAGAGTTACTGCTTAAACATTTTCACAGAAACTGTTATTTCCTAAGCGTTCATTTGACAGATAAGAGAGAGAAGGTTGTCTCAAAATGATCACCCTATATTCTAAGGAAAACACAACTGGAAAGAAGCTGAAATGTACAAAAGAAATTCTATCACCTGTGGCTAAAGCTTTTCGAGAGTCAGGCTACCTGGCTTAGAAGCTGGGCTCTAAGCCCTAAACTTTCCTAAACTTTGTATTTTCTCATCTATAAAGTGGGAAGGATAACAGTACCTATTTCCTAGGGCTATCATGGGGTTAAGGGAATAAGAGAAGAAAAACACTTCAGCAAGATGCCCCACACATGCTAAGCAATCATTATTATTATATTACGTCCCCACTGTATTGGAACATATCCGGCATAAGGCAATGGGGCCAACTGATTAGCAAGGGAACTGGAAAAGAATTCTTCCCATTTATCCAGCACCACACTGTAGTAAAGGAGCTCTAATTTTAGGCCCCAGGCTTTAAGCAGAATAGCTTCTGGGGTGCAAAAAGTCCTCTATCAAATTCCAGGGACTTGATGAAGTATCAGTTGAAGATATCCAATTTGTCCCCATCTTATTTCTGTGTTCACCAAGTAAAGTTATGATCCAAAGGTTATCCTTTCAACAAGTCTACAGGTGGCCACAGTACATCTCCCACTGCAAATTAACACCGGGGTGTTCAGTCGGCCGTAAGCTTGCTTAGCTCGGCTGGCCGGCATCATTCAGTCTCACAAGCCCCATGGACTCCGAACGAACTGATAAAATCAGATTTGTTCACCTGCGAAGTCGCACCCTAGGTGCCTGATTCAACAGTGCGGAGTTCCCCTCCTCTCCGAAGGCCTGTCCCGGCCATCAGCAGCTTCCCTCCCTGACGGGAATTTAACTACCACTGTGGAAACTTTAACTTTCCAGAAGCATCTATCAAGGGCAGGCTATCTGTCTCTATTAACCACAGGATGCCTAATGGACACTGGGAGCAATTCAACGCTCACTGATAATAAACACCGGCCTTCAAAAGAAAAGGCACTAAGTACTAATCAATAACTTTGTGTTAATCATACAACAACAGAAAATAAACTGTGGCTGCATCAACTCCGAAATTAATTTTAACCTTTCATGCAACTTAATTCAAAACACTGTGAAAAAGTTGTTTTTTAAGGATAAACATCACACAAGTTCACTATGTAATTACATAAAAATCATCACACGAAATAATCAAATTGCTATCAAATGGAAATAATTTACTAATAACATAGATTTCTGCTATTTACTCAATAAGGTCTTTTAACCTTCTTATAATCTTCAAGAATCTCTCTTTAAAAACAAATCAAGAAGAAAGCCAGACATTACTCTTAAATGCTCATTTTCTCTTAGCAGCTTTTTAAACACACTTACCTTTAATCATCAAAGGCAGCGTATATATATGTATGCAATGCAGATTCTAAGTCCCCTCTGCCATCTTCTGTACTTTTCTACAGAAGCAAACTACAAAATTATCTTCCGGTTTCTCATTCTTAGAGGCAGGAAATAGTCTCCTTTACTCCAAGAGGGATATACAAACTCCTACCCTATCTTCCTCGGTGCTCTCCTCTGTGCAATGCAGACTCCCTGGATATCAGACCCCACCCAAGTCCCTCTTCTCTGCACCAGCAGCTCCTGAAAACATGCCTTCTCCTGTCATGAAAAAAACCCTTTCCCATTAAATGGCACAACAGCAGATTTCCCTTCAAAACTGGAAAGATACAAAGTTTCCTCCATCCTCTTTGTTTCAGGTCTCAGTCTCTAAATTTCTTCAGGACATAAAGAGAAGCATTACCCTACACACTACTAAGCTAATAGTATCAACACGTTAAGGCTAGCTTGCTTCTTAGTTTTTATTTTTGAATTTCAAACAATTCAAACTTCAAAAGTAAAAGAGGATATTGAGGGGAGTATCTCCCTATCCTCCAGCTGCTCGCTTCCTTCTTTTCGAGGCATGAAATGTTATGGTCCATTTTCTATCCGTCCAGAGATATTATATGTCTATATGTGTGCAACTATTTATAAATTCTCTTTTTTATACTCTCTTATGCCTTTTTAAGATTGTATCAAGTATATATTAAAAATTGTATTCAAGAATATAGTATATCAGAATATAATGTTTCCTCTGTTTTCATGACTATACGTGACTTTTAATTTTTTTATTTTTTAGAAGATTTTATTTATTCATCTAGAGAGAGAAAACATGCGTGCGTGCGAGCTGGGGGAGGGGCAGAGGGAGAGAGAATCTCAAGCAGACTCCCTGCTGAGTGAAGAGCCAGATTTGAGACTCCATCTCAAAACCCTGAGATCATGACCTGAGCCGAAATCAAGAGCTGGACACTTAACCGACTGAGTCACCCAGGTGCCCCTCTATGTGATGTTTTAAATATATACAAACCAGTTTCCGTGGCTCTAGTCTCTTGTCCCACCAATTCATTCAATACACATTGTGCCAGACAAGTCTTCCTGATTTTAAAAACAAAAATAAATACACATTGCACTCCCAAATTTAAATATATTCTTTTTATTAGACCATGGTATTATATCAATGCTAAACTTCTTAGGTGTGATAATTGTGTTGTGGTTATACAGAAGAAAGTCCTCTTTTGCAGGTATTTAGAGGTGAAATGTCATGGTATCTGCAACTTATAGTCAAGTGGTCCAAATATTATAAATGTACATACCACATTTGATTCAAAACACACACATACACTAAGCATGAGAGAAGGCACCGCAAGATGTTAACAACTGATTAATCTACAAGGACATATGAGTATTTACAGTACTCTTTTTCTAAAGGTTTGAAGTTTTCAAGATAAAAAGATAGGGTAAGAAGGCTCTGGTACTTTCAGAGGTCCCCTCATTTGCCACTTTAAAACATGCGATGGTCATTTCCCAACTCTCAAGCCTATGTCCTAACCTAGCCCAACAGCAACCCCGCACGCTCTCCCTTAACTACCAATCCTCCAGCTGCTCCAACTGCACGGCTCCTTGGGGTCCTTCCCTACTGCTGCACTCCTCCTCCCTTCTCTCTCCTGCCTGGACCACTCTTTGGGGTACTCAGACATTCACTCATTCATTGCATGGTCTATGCACTGGAGACCCAGCTGGAGGGTAAACATCTAGAGGAGGAAGCTCTTATGGATAATTCTTCTAATTCCCACAGCACCCAGCTCAACACAATGCACGTGAGAGGCGTTCAAAAGTGTTTAATTAAAAGTATGGGGGGTCGCCTGGGTGACTCAGTGGTTTAAGCATCTGCCTTCAGCTCAGGTCATGATCCCAGGGTCCTGGGATGGAACCCCGCATCGGGCTCCCTACTGGGCGAGGAGTTTGCTTCTCCCTCTGCCTCTGCCTGCAGCTCCCCCTGCTTGTGCTCTCTCTCTCTAATAAATAAATAAAATCTTTAAAGAAAAAGAAAGTATGGGTTTCTTTAAAGCAAAGAGGGGCATGGTCATTACTGCTAAGCAATGAGGGAAGGGGCTCAGAGCTCACAGTCACACTCCTCTTAGGAAAGCATCTCCAATCTCATCTTTTTCTCCAATGCTTAAATTCCTCTCATCTTTCCTATCCTCCTAGATTGTCACAACTGTCTTCTCTCTGACACAAACAAGGCCAGATTATCCTAAGAATGGAAAAACCTGTTCCACAACCCCAAATAAAGCAACTCTAGAAATCAGAAGAGCCAAATTCTCTTAAATCTTATTTATATGACACTGCTTTCTTTTTTAAAGATTTATTTATTTATTTATTTGAGAGAAAGAGCGGGGGCGGGGGGGGCACAGAGGGAAAGAATCTCAAGCAGACTCCCCACTGAGCATGGAGCCCTATGCAGGGGCTCGATCTCATGACCCTGAGATCACGACCTGAGCCGAAATCAAGAGTCAGACGCTTAACTGACTGAGCCACCCGGGCGCCCCTACGTGATATTACTTTCTCACGCTATAATAACAACGAACAATTTGAATAAAGCACCTCTCAGTTCTCTCTCTGTGGAATACTCCACATGGCGGTACCCCTCCACCAGTTTGAAACTTGGGGGGACCCGCCTCTAAATGTGTGTTTACGTCAGTTAACCAAGTTGAAGCTAGAAACACTTGCACACAGAAGCAGCCGTTATATTAAGAAAACAACCTGTGTCTAATGACAATATACTTTGGAAAAGCTGATTCACTCACAATAAAATACACAAATGTTACCTACTTAAAAAAAAAAAAACCTAGCAAAGCTATCTACTCAAAATAAGACACAAACTGAAACTGAAGAAATGCACAACAGGAAAAATCTAAATCTGTTTCATTTTTCTCACCGGAGTACAAGTCACAGCCCTGGAAGGGACCTTAAAGTACAACCATCCATAAACTGGGATCCAGAGAGGTTAAGCACCTCATCTCATAACTAATAAATTCAAGTCAAGTTAGGCTTAGAACGCACATACTCTTTCTCAGGCTTCTCTGCCCATTTCACCTCGAAATTTCATGAATCGAATGTTCTATCCAAAAAAAGCAGAGTGGATAGCAATGTGGGAGACCTAATTTTGGTCAACTATACCACTAACCAGGCATGTAAAATTAAGTAAATTGCCTTATCTATAGAATAAGAAGAGTAATTAAATTAGCTCTGAAGCCCCTAGAGCTAGAATATACTCTGATCCTTAAGAATAGCATAAATAACTGTTATGTATTTAATACCCACTTGACTCTCACATTTTTTACACCAAACTTTGTTACAGCTTAAGCAATTTAAAATCATTATGTTACGTTAACCCAAGCATCATCACTGTTCACCAGAAATTTCATAAATAAAAAAGAATCCTGAAGTTCATTATCTATGTGATTACTATTACCTAAATGTTGGCAGAATGTCCTTTAGGCACAAAACTTAAACATCCATGTGAAATATATTTCACATCATACTTTCCATTCAACATGGAATATGCTCTTTAAACTCTTTAGAGATAGTTTGCACCAGCACAGAATCTTATCAGAGGAAAACCTGTATTTAGCTCTGGGCTGCCATTAGTCAGGCTAAAAAAAAAAAAAAAAAAAAATGCCTGCAATAACTTCAGGGTGTTACTAGGCTATCCATAGCAGGAATGGCAAAGGGAAACATAGAACAGAGGAAAAAAGAACCCAAAATGGAAAAAAGAAAAAAAAAAAGGGCGGGGGGGAGAAGTGGAAAGAGTAAAGAACACAGAAAGAAAAGAGAATGAACAAGGAGAGAGGAATGGCCCAAAATGGATCATCAGGATACCCAGGGCCATGGTGTGCTCGCACCACACAAAACTTGCCGAGAGGTGCCAAGACATCTTTAAGCATCGCTTGTTTTCTTTGGTTTAGCCCAGTGAGGACATATTTACTTGGGTCTGCTCCTAGAGTCTAGGTTCAGGATTAGGAGGATTCCAATGCACGAAAAGTAACACAGAAAGTGCTGCAATCCAAAATACACTGGACTTTACCAGGAATGTCCAGGACCTGACCTGTTCCTGATGAGTAAGTAATCTTTCCGGAGCTTAGATCCCTTCACTTGAAAAGAGCACAATGAGCCAAGACGACGGTTTAGCAAGTACTACGTATATTTATACAATTGCAATTCAGTGTTTTCCAACAACTAGTACTCTGCAAAAACAAGAACAAAATGCAGTAAGAAGAAGGGCGTTTCCAGTCACTCTCAGAGTCTCACTGCCAACGTCCTCCCACAATGCTGGGCCCTTCCTGGGTTAAGGGGCTGGGACCACCAGACACAGAACGAGCCCAGGATAAGCCAGGATATCACACCATCACCCTCCCCCACAACACACACACACACACACACACACACACACAGGAGCACATGTTCTTCAGCTACGATAAGGCATGATTTCTTACACGGATAAAATCTTTTTAAACCAAATCTGTTGTTGGGATATTTCTGTTGTTTACAATCGCAAATGATCTGCTACTGAAAAATATTCTGTAGATGACAGGAAATGACTAAATAAGGTACTGATTCATTAAACCTATCAAGTCCTGTTCCAAACTGCTAGTTACACAGTGACAAAGATAAATGGCAAAGAGCAAACTCCTATGTACCTTTTCAGAAGAATTAAATTAGTAGCAGAAGGAATCTTAATTTTGAACCCTTTAAGAGTAAGAGAAAAGTAGGATTTTGATATCTTTGGTCTCTAAAAAAGGAGAAGCTTACAAACACAGCAAGCACAGTGACTGTTCACAAACTAAAAGGCATAAAACAGACCACGGATTTCAAAGATAAAACCTAAAGAAAGGCTATATATGGCATTCTATTTAAAAATATTTTTCGCTTGTTGCTGTCAAATACCTGCATTTTCAGGCAATAATCCCTAAAAATGGAAGAGTCATCACAAATTCTTTTGGGATAGAGCCTGTAAGAATTAGGTATTATACAATTTTGAAAAACTAAAAAAAAAATATATCGGAAAAGCTGAAGGAATATGAACAACACTAGAGACAAAGCTGATTAAGTAAGTGTTCCTAGCATAGCGATGATTAATCTCTCTGAAAACATAAAGAAACAAAAAAGATAATCATAGACTTTTAGAAAATGGACAGTACGTGCAATGAATGCATGATGCATCAGTGTAAAAGCAGAAAGCAAAACAATTGTCAGTGGCCTTGACAATGAACAGATAAGTAGCTTGGCGTCATTATGAACACGACCGAGAGACTGAGCACTAACAAAAATTCCCCTAGAAGTAGGAAACAAGCACTCAAGGTCACACACCATGTACAACTTTGCAAGAGAAGGATCTGAGGTAGCATTTTTTTATGAGCTGTTCAAGAATTAACAGAAGAATTAAGCAGGTTCCCAGAAACTCCTCTAGGGAACCATCAAGGAAGGGATGTCTTTAGAAGCCCAGTGCCTCCAACAGCAGCAAAATCTTCCAAATTGGGGTCAACAACCTTTCCAAAGTGCAGTGTTCAGGTTCAGTTTTCAGGTCTCCTGATGTAGACAGCACAAGTATGGAGAAGGGTGCCCTTGAGACACATCCCTAAGCTTCTGAAGGAAAAAGAAAGCCAGCCACACTGCAAGGTAGTCTAAAATAAGGAGTCCTGGGTCTCCGCATCCTGGGGCTGAGAAGCAACACCCCTACATTGGGACCCCAGTCTCGATGAACAGGTATCTTTCAAAAAGCTCAAGTCTCACGAGGATTGACAATCATACCACAACGTGAATAAACTCAAATCACAGCATTTTAGGGCCAGAAACATTTTACTTACTCCACCAAGTCCCCCATTTTCCAGACGAGCAGCCTATGGCCCAGAGCTGGACACTCTCCCAAGGTTCTGTAGCTCGTAGGAACTAGCATCCAGTGGAAAGAACATGAAGCACTTAGCACAGTCTCCAATCAGGCAAGTACCCATTAATCATTCTTACAGTTAATAACATTGCTCTACCTTAATGCCCTTTCCACCAAACTAAATCAAATCAGCCATAGCACAAAGCGAGAACCGACGGGACACGGAAGAACAGAAAAATGTAGAGGCAGGATCATGAAGGAAATCCGGGGGCTGGGGGGGGCAACCAGAAGCCAGCCTAAGAAGCTAGATGCCTTGCTGGCTGTGAAAAGAAACAGAAATGACACAAGTTGGAAGAAAGGAAACTCAAGAGATGTGGGAAGGACAAAGAAAGATATTGCCCTGTGTCAATGTGATTAAATATGAAAAAAAGTATTAAGTGTCTTAAACTCCCTAAAGCACTGCAGGCTTTTTAAAGGTCCTAGGGTCCGGGGGAGAGGTAGCACAGGATCATACAGCAGCACCTCCCATCTCCCACAGCTGCTTGGTGAAAACTGGCCCAAGGGCCACCCCCAGAACTCCTGTCATACAGACTGCCAACCCCAGCCTCAAACCATCAAGTCTAAAGAATTCAAACCAGTTTCACAGATTTAGTTACGAAGATTATGTCACAGATATTTGAGTCAAGAAATGACTAGCAGCAAATCACATGCAGTCCCTTTCAAAGAAATAAACAGATCAAAATCTAAGGCCCTTTCCATGAAATATAGTCTAAAATCAATTACACGGGTGCTGACTCAACTTTAAAATTTAAGGTTCAGTCATTTTTAAAAGCAGTTAGAAAATAGAGAATTTCCAGATAAAAATCAAAACCAGTAGATATGGAAAGCAATGAGATCTCATGGCCTCAGCCCAGATTTGTGGCCTGTGCTACACAAATGATTTGTTTCCTAATCCATAAAACACATCCAGTAATAAACACTGTGTGCGCCTTCCAGGAATCTGATTTAAACAAGTTAACGATCATAAAGCCATCTAAAGAAGCAAGCACTGCATGGATCCTGGGCGTAACTTTGGAAAGGCATGGGATGTGAGTCAAATAATAGCATCTGGTGATATTTTGATGTATTCACCGGAAATGAAAAGGAAAACTCGTTAATTTATTTTCTAACAAAGCCTCTGCTATTAACTAGTCAACGCACACAGAAAGTTTCAGAACAGTTTAAAAACTTAAAACCTTTCATTTTTACCCTCCCACTCCCTATTCCTCACCCATTTCTTCTTTTTTATGTCTTCTTGCTCTAAGATTTTTTCCCCCAAAAAATCTTGCTCTTCTGTCTTCTCCAATAAATTCACTCACATTAGAATGTATTGTCAAACCTCACTTCCACTCACCTCGGACCTTGAGTCCATCTGACTCCTGGCACCTGGGAGTCTAGTTTCATCTGAAAGGCTTCCAGAGCACCACCTGTTAGATTGCTAGAATCTCCACGAACCCCTCCCCACAGCCCCCCTCTCTACTCCCTCCCACCATCGAAATAGACAACACAGGCTGGGTAAGAACAGTGTGCTTGCTCTGCAAGGGCTGCTTTAGGACATCTACTATCTCCACAGCCTTCCTGCCAGATTCCGTCCCAAAAGGCCCTTCATTTACAACTGCAGAGCCTCTACTCTTCCCCAAAGTTCTCAAAACCGGGAGTGGCCGAGCTGTGACAACTTACTTTTCATCCCCGTGATGGGCATCTCCTTCCTGCAACCATACCTCTTCTGCAAAGCAGATCCCTTCAGAGGATGTCCAGGTTCACACTATCAGTCTACTATGAACCCAAACCCACAGAATCCTAACTAGGAAAAGGAACTACATCTCATAAACACCATTTTATTTAATGAGCTCCCAACTATGTAATACGCATCCTGGAGCTGTCTATTACAAGGCGCTCGGTTAGATCTGATAGAACGTTCGGGTTTAAAAAACAGTGAATAGTTCTTTAATAACATGAGGAGGGGCGCCTGGGTGGCTCAGTCGTTGAGCGTCTGCTTCAGCTCAGGTCATGATCCCAGGGTCCTGGGATTGAGCCCCGCATCAGGCTCCCTGCTCATCAGGAAGCCTGCTTCTCCCTCTCTCGCTCCCCCTGCTTGTGCTCCCTCTCTCGCTGTGTCCCTGTCAAATAAATAAATAAAATCTTTAAAAAAAAAATGAGGAATATTTCAATATACCGTTAACTGGAGACCTTGACTATTGGGTAAGTATACCCAATCCTGGGTTTTAACAGACCCAAAGGTTTTGCAAAATATCTGGAATTCTCCAGAAACTCTCAAAATACAATTAATTCAATTCCATTTTAAACTTTTACAACTCAGTTTGCCATAGGGCAATCTTTAAGTGATGCGAGGTTGTAGAAATCAAAGCATAGGTGCTGCCACTGCAAAAGGGGGAAAATGGGCACAAACACTTCATAAAACTTTAGGAGAAATGATCTGATCCAGTGGTTCTCAAAATATGGTCCTCTGACCAGCTTCAGCAACTCCTAGAAACCTGCAAAAAAAAATGCAGATCATCAGGCCCACCCTAGACCCACTGAGTCAGAAACTCTGGGGTGGGGTCCGGCAATCTCTGTGATCCTACGCGACCGCTCACTGATCTGATCCACCCACTCCACTGAGGAGAAAGAAATGGAGCCAGTAACTTCCTTCAATTCTTACACCAAGTTAGGGACCAACGTCACTAGAGACAGTTCTCAATACACCTAAAATGATTCTTTAACTATATATCTGAGTCCAAGGAGTCTCACGTGATCTTCTAGCCAAATACATTTGATCTTCTGCAATATGAACTCTTACATTATTGCTACATAGACACATATAAATTCTTTTGTCTTGAGTAATTTATAGTTAATACCTAAAAAAAACCTTTCACATTACTGACGTCTGCATAACTCAAATCTCCCAGACTTTTTTATTTAATTGTTAACTTCTGTTGCCGACAGCAGAGGTGGGTTTTGTCTTGTTAGGGTCATATTTTGGTTTGGTTTTGAGGGTAAACAGCGGGAATTTATGGGACATGCAGTTGACAGTTTT
This sequence comes from Neomonachus schauinslandi, assembly GCF_002201575.2. Lineage (NCBI taxonomy): Eukaryota > Metazoa > Chordata > Mammalia > Carnivora > Phocidae > Neomonachus > Neomonachus schauinslandi. Next base: position 84,539,264 of record NC_058414.1, read on the forward strand.
GGGGTTTCCTCCCACCACCACCACCACCACCAACGTTCACACCATGTGAAGAGCAATCCTAAAGGATTAAGAGGCCAGAAATTGCTAAAAGAGAAAGTAACCCTCCCCACCCCACCCCCCAAACAAGAAACTTTACATTTTATCTTGGAATGTATCATGTGATTTTTTTTTTTTAAACAACAGATTGACGTTTTCAATTATGTTTTCCTTCTGCTAGTGTGAAACACATACTAGCAGAACGACAGGAAGCTAGCCTGCGTCCCAGGCATGAGGACAAGCCTGTCTGTAATCTAGCCACGCATCACACCACGAGGCAGGTGAGTGATGCAAAGCAGAGAGCAGCCTCACCGCCTTCCACAAGCATCCGACCACATACCGGGCTCCGCATCAACCCACCAATACAGCACCTACCACATGAAATGAAATCTACAATTTCTGGCCTTAGGGCTCTCCTTCTGAACAGATGTTTGATGTATATGGTACCTTTCTACATAAATATTTCAAAGTCTAGTAGTGGTTATCTGCACCACTACACATGTTTCTATTTACATTTTTAAGTATCCCATTTCAGAAATTTATAACTTGGGTGTTAGGATTACCACAGACTGAGATTTAGAGATTTAAGAAATAATGTTTCCATTCCTGTTTTTCCTGTTACATCATGCCATACTAGATATATTTTCAGAATTCTCTTCAGACTCTATTAACATACATAATCACCTTCCATTTTATAAACCAAATTTTCTAACATAGCTCAGTGCGTGATTTTAGTTCTTTGAAGAAGAATCCTGGACAAGTGCACAAGGCAATATAAGTAATTCCTTCAATTTGATTTACACTTCCAATTCCCTTTCTGTGACCTGAGCCCCAAATCTTCTTGTGACTTTATTTTTCTGTTATTAATAAAGGGTAAGAAGTCCTGCTACGTATCTTACAGGGAAGAAATCAAGCTCACTGAGCTAAGAACAGTGCCCCTGGAAAGACTGCATTCCTTGGAAGAACAGTAAATTCAGGGTAGTTAGTGCTACTCGGCCCCCTCTCCAGCTCTACAATATACCTTCTGAAGCTACGTTAGAGGGGTTAAATTACTTGAACATTCATTCATTCAACAAATAATTATAAGTACTTGCTATGTGTCAGGCATTGTATGAGGCACTGGGGATACACTGGCCAGCAAGACAAATGCAGAGCCTGCTCTTCACCATGTATCAGAGAATAGTGATTAAACTTAAGGGACTTCCATTTAGTTTACAGGCCAAGGGCTCAAATCCATTGAACTTATAACTACTCCTAATTATAATTATTAATAATCAATCCATTCTGCTTCTAAAAAAAAAAAAAGAAGACCTCATGAATTACATGAAAAGTTCACAGAACACACAGACAGATGCTCTATAATATGAAGGCCTCACATGGGTCCAAAATATCACTCAGTAAACACCTTAGAATCTCTAAATGGGAAGCACAGTGTCAGGCCCTAGAAAATGAATCAAGGTTTTTCTTTTAAAGGCAGAATAACCTTAACCTAAACATTTACCTGGCAAGTACTAGACTTAACCATAAGCAATCCTCCATAACTGTGCTGTCCGACACAGCACCCCTTGCCAGTGGTGGCTATTTACACTGAAATCAAGTAAATAACCAGTTCCTAGGTCACACTAGCCACATTTAAGCTGCCCAAGTGGCTAGTGGCTATCACTTCAAGTCGTTATAAATCATTTCCATCATCTCAGAAAGCTCTACAGGACAGTGCTGCTCAACAAATACCCTGTAACGCTAAATCTGAAAATTACAGTGTAATGAAATGTGATTAAGCATCTGTACTCTGCGATGGTGTGTAAAATATGTCCATCTGTAATGCAATGTCGCTTCTTCCTTCCTAAACAAGCTGAAAAGTGATAATGTGGAGCATCTGTCCCAGGGTACAGAAGTAACCAAGAAAATTCACGCCGTCCAACTGGCCAACTGGGAATGAAACTGGGAAACAAGGGAAAAGTTGATTACATTTTGCCCTTTCCTTCCTATTCCTCTTACAACGTGGCTGTATTCTCTGTCCAAGGATGCGTGCTTCGAGCCTAAAAGCTAGGAGCAGAGAAGGTGAAGACAGTAAAGAATGAAGGCGGGTGACACAGGCGAACACCACATATAACACAACACGAATTCAATTCAGACCGATGCAGCAAACTTAAGTGCCTACTGGGTTCCAGTGATATACAGGTAAACAATCACCCCTCCCACCTTTGACAAGCTGAATTTACTAAGAGTGTCCAACCAACGTGTGAACAAAAACGACATGACATGTTGTAATAAATGCAGTGACGCAAGTAAGTACAAAACATAGCGGTGACACAGGGAGGGTATTTAAGTGTTTGCTGAGGGGAAACCAAGGGAAATTTCCTAAAGAAGAAACTCAAGAAGCAGAGGAACCACATAGGCAGAGCTGTGTAAAGGAACCCCAAGTGGTTAGGCAATGCTCGACAAAAGTGGCAATGCCCGATTAAGAAAGATGGGGATGACAGAGGAGGGAGAAGATTTCCATGCCAGACCTACAGCACTCACGTCTGTGTCAGGCTCGCCTCCGTGGGTCTATAAACTTTCCTCACCCAAACTGCAAGCTACGTGAAAACCAATCCCTAAAACTTGGTAATAGCCTCTGCCTGCTACACAGCTAACAACACTAGACAACAATCATTAGTAGGAACCTGAAAGACTTCTGTGGCTGCTCATGTAAATCTTCGGAAGATGCCTGCAACTCCTGGGCACTTCACTTTACCCCTATACTCAGGTCTCAAAACAAAAACAAAACAAAAAACTTGCATAGAATCTGTTCTCTTCACAGTACTGGGATCCCCCTCTCCCCACAATAAACTTCATGTAAATGTTAGTAGCCTACAGGCCTTAACGAATTCACCAAGTGATTCTCCTCCCTTCAATACAAGCAAAACTTTGCAAGTAAAAGTACGTGCATAAATACACGCAGGTAAACTCACAGGCTGGTAGGCAAACTGAGAAGGATTCCTATTCGCACAAATATGTGGCCCTTTGGTAAAGTCATAATTCAGTGCAGCATGTGCCACAGTCCGAAGCAGGAGGTCTGAAGGCAGCCTCCCTGGGTACTGGTCACAGATCGTCACTGTCCAACTTTTACTTTTCCTCCCGAATTTCAATTTCCCCACTGTAAAATCGGGATGCCAATATTTCATCAAGTATCCCTATCTGCGTAGCCACCATGCCAACACACAGTGACTCTTCTAGTGACAGATCAATGCGTGTTAACTACGTCTGCTATTTTTAGTAGTTCATCCCTAACGAGAGATGGTTTCACAACCATCGATTCCATCAAGCTGGCTACCTCTGTAAGTTCTCGCCCCTCACTGTGCGTCAAAAATACAGAGGGAGATTTTTTTCCTAAATACTCTATGTCCAGGCCCTATTTGGATTTGGGTTCAACTGGTCTGGGGCTGAGCCAGGCAACGGAGTTCTTTCTATGACTCTCAAGTTGTTTATAATTTGCAGCCAGGATTAAGAACCACATATGTGTCACGTGGGAGCCCCTTTAAGTTTCCATAGCGAGGCCTCTCCGGTGTCACATGATGGACAGCCAGGATTAAGAACCACATACATATGTGCCCACAGAAATACGCCCGTAAGATCTTGCTCCACCGAATCCGCGCAGGCCGGGCCGCTTCTGCCGGGCTGGACGAGGCTCGCCTAGATGCTGTGACGACGAACTCTAAGTGCTGTGGGATTCACACCCACGTCCGAACACGGCTCACCCATCATCAACTCCCACGAACCCCACCAGATGCGGCCCCGACACCCAGCACGACCGAGCTCTGCCGGGGGCACACGCCCCCTCGCCCCTCGCCCCCGCGGGCGCCAGGCCCTCCGGACGCGTGCGTCACCGCGCCCTCGCCTCCCGCGCCCCAGCCCCCTCCCGCTCACGGCACGTGACTCGACACGCGCCAGCTGCACGCGGGCTCCATCAAAACAAAAACAGAGCAGGCCGGCCGGCCGGGCGGCGAGGACGCGCGGGGGCGGCGGGGAGCGGGCGCGTCCCCGCCGCCACTGCCCAGA